>NC_088413.1:64483060-64590928 GCF_034236695.1 Oncorhynchus nerka
GCATTTGGTTTTACTAGCGTTTAAGAGCAGTTGGAGGCCACGGAAGGAGTGTTGTATGGCATTGAAGCTCGTTTGGAGGTTAGATAGCACAGTGTCCAATGACGAGAGCTCACATAATGCACTGCCAGCTTGCCATACTAGCAATCTGATGTCTATCTTCGAATAACAGGACCTGAAGACATTATAGAGGATTATAGTATTGTCAGAATCACCCCTGTACAACCGAACATCCGTGTTCGTCCTTCAAAGGAGACAACCATCATGTTTGTCTGGTTTTCAGTAGCAGCATTAGAGGGAGGTTAGGAGAGAGCAGCTGGGTTAATCTCCTGCATAAAGAGTGGATATTTACCTGCGTGTGTGTGTGTATATATGCATAGGCAGCAGATATCATTAGCACAGTGTGTTTACAGTTCTCTCTCCCCTCTCTCTCTGTGTGTGTTCCAGGCTTTATGTCCAACATGCAGAGAAACCAGTCTGGCTCCCAGTTTGCACCACCACCTCAGTCGGGGCCCTCCATGTCCCCTCACCCCTCTCCTGGTCCTGGGGGACAGATGTACCCAGGGATGGGGCCCTACCCCCATGGTGGCTCCAGTGGCCCCTATGGACCCCAGGGATCCCAGGCAACCCAGTATGGACCCCAAGGTAGGAACACTACGTCGGTTGTTCCATTATACTGATCTACGTTTAGTTAGTTAGTATCTCAGGTCATGGCTCATTAGTAAGCAGTTATCTGAATGGTTCTACCTGCTGAGGAATGGCATTCGTATGTCCATGTTGTACCATCACTACTTGGCCGCCATATATTATTCTCTCATAAGATTGTTATTTGAGGATAGTATTGAGCTGGTTTCCCCTCTCTCTCTCTCTCTCTCTCTCTCTCTCTCTCTCTCTCTCTCTCTCTCTCTCTCTCTCTCTCTCTCTCTCTCTCTCGCTCTCTCTCGCTCTCTCTCTCTCTCTCTCTCTCCCCCCTCACTCACTATGGGATTAGAGCCAAGGCTTTGTCAGAATATTCATGAAGGACTTGAACTCTAGACCCTACTCCTGCCTATTTCATTATAGGATTTAAGGCAGATTGAGGTGGTGGACCAGACTGATAAAACATGTTTTCTGAGCACAATGATGATGACGTTCAATCCCATTACTGGGGTCAGTGTTTTTAAATTGGCCTCAGAAAAGGGTTGGAGAGTTTCAACTGCCCATTAATGTCATTAAAACCAATGTTGTCATGTTGTGACCTGTGGTAGAGTAGTGGGGAACAATAGAGAGGACGCTGCTAATCTGAGGGTGCAGTTCAATCAAACTCGATTTGCAGTATTCGTGCAGTAGTATTTTTTCTCCGGGATCAAATTAAATCAGAGAACGCTTTGAATAAAAAGCCATAGTCTGTGGTCACTCTATTTTACTGTACATTGTAAATTGTAGTGTGAATTATATCTATTTTAAACCAGTAACCTGTCATATATGTCGGCTACATGTTCCCCAGTCAAAAAGTCTTCTAAACATCCCAGTCCATTTCAGCACCCGTGGGAAAAATAGTCAGAATAGATCTTTGCAATTAAACTGGCTTTTAGTGTTGAGTGTTCTGGAACACGGCTTCAGAAAGCAGCAGTCAGTCCCATATGTTTGCATCCGCTCTTGTGTTTCGTTCCCCTGGATGTGCACCAAAGGAAACATTGGAGTATTAGTAATGTGTGTTTTAATGTGTCGTCGTGAGGAAAGCACCATTCATGTGTGTGTTTTTCTAATATTGCTGAGACCTTCCCATTAGTTCATGTTGATTAATATCTCTAAAGCATATGGTATTTGGTGTCTCTCCACCCACTCTTATCTGCTAATGTGACTTAGCTGGGATGACAGCCAGTGGCTGAGGCAGAGCAGAACAGTAATATAAAAAGTCTGGAGTTAGATGAGCATGAAACGCTGCACAGCTGACAGGAGGGGAATTCAGGGAGAACAAGCCAAATTCTCCGCCTCCATACACACACATACACGCACGCACACATGCACATACACATACCCTTTCTCACTGTCTTTCTCTCTTCTCCCTCTCTCACACATACACTCAACACACAAACACACAAAGTTGGAGTGGCTCCATGGAGCCCCCAGGCGGTTGGAGTGCTCTTACGGTGGGGGTGCGGGGTGGACTCTGAGCTCTGGTTTTGAAAGGTTTAGTTCAGGCTGGTCTGCTCAGACTGGTCTATCTTGGCTGGGGCCTGGGCCGAGGTGAACAGGCCAGGCAGCTGCTGCTCATTGTTTTTAATGATGGCTCCATCTGCTTCCCGTCTCCCCCCGCGCCACAAAATTACTAGCCCATTAAACCAACATGGAAACGCACTCCAAGTTCCTGATCCCTGCACTCTGTTATTCTTGGCCTGTCTTGGCACTGCTAGGAGATCCAAGCCCCAGGCTGTGAACAACTGAACACACATCAGTGTGTATGTGTGTGTCCTTCAGCCATAGACACTCTCTTTCTGCACTCTCTCTCTCTCTCTCTCTCTCTCTCTCAGCTTACCTCACTCGCCTCTCACACACTCTGACACAGTGAGCTTGTACTCTGGCTAAGAACATGAAAACGGTCTCATGTTTCATTGTGTAACTTAAAGGCTACAGCATTCCTCTTTTAACAAGGGAAAATGATATTACAACCTACAGCTCAGCACAAGGAAATCTGCTGCCTCACCAACTAATAACAAACGTTTCCACAACTTTAGAGAACGTTCTCTTAAGTCTCACCTAAGAGACCATTCCCTTAATGTCAAATAGAACTTAACCAGAACATGGTTACGATGTTCTCAGAATTCAATGTCCTAGACATGTTTCATGGGAACATTGCAGGAACATTTTTGTATATCAGCTATCAGCTGTCACCTGATGGTCCCAAAGAAACGTTCTCCCAAAATGAAACAGTTTATTACACATCACACCTTGTTAGTGTTCCCGGTTGGTGAACCACTGATTCATTCATAGTTCTTTGTCTGTTGGCAAGGTTAGATATACTCACACACAGTGCTTTTAACATAGTATTTACATTTTTGACACAGATGATTACATTGTGAATGTTCATTTATACAATTATTATTATTCAAAATGATCTCTACTGGGATTTGAACTCACAAACACTTGGTTCACTGTATTCATATTGTATTGGTTCACTGTGTTCATCTTCCTGCTACGACACCATGTCCGTGTCAGATACAGGTATCTGTTCATCTGAGTTCATCTGACTGTTCTCATCATTGATTTGATTGACTTATTTCAGCAAGGGCTTTCTGTATAATTGTCTAATGTTGGTGGGCATGTTAACCTGTTTTAATTATACTCCTGAATTAGTATGATCCATAAAATAGTTTTTCTTGAGTGTACTTTTAACAAATCAAATCAAATTGTATTAGTCACATGCGCCAAATACTACAGGTGTAGACCTTACAGTGAAATACTTACTTATGAGCCCCTAACCAACAATGCAGTTTAAGAAATATGGATAAGAATGAGAAATAAAAGTCTCGAGACTATTTTTTATTTATTTTTTTTATTTCACCTTTATTTAACCAGGTAAGCAAGTTGAGAACAAGTTCTCATTTACAATTGCGACCTGGCCAAGATAAAGCAAAGCAGTTCGACACATACAACGACACAGAGTTACACATGGAGTAAAACAAACATACAGTCAATAATACAGTAAAAAAAACAAGTCTATATACAATGTGAGCAAATTAGGTGAGAAGGGAGGTAAAGGCAAAAAAGGCCATGGTGGCAAAGTAAATACAATATAGCAAGTAAAACACTGGAATGGTAGTTTTGCAATGGAAGAATGTGCAAAGTAGAAATAAAAATAATGGGGTGCAAAGGAGCAAAATAAATAAATAAATTAAATACAGTTGGGAAAGAGGTAGTTGTTTGGGCTAAATTATAGGTGGGCTATGTACAGGTGCAGTAATCTGTAAGATGCTCTGACAGTTGGTGCTTAAAGCTAGTGAGGGAGATAAGTGTTTCCAATTTAAGAGATTTTTGTAGTTCGTTCCAGTCATTGGCAGCAGAGAACTGGAAGGAGAGGCGGCCAAAGAAAGAATTGGTTTTGGGGGTGACTAGAGAGATATACCTGCTGGAGCGTGTGCTACAGGTGGGAGATGCTATGGTGACCAGCGAGCTGAGATAAGGGGGACTTTACCTAGCAGGGTCTTGTAGATGACATGGAGCCAGTGGGTTTGGCGACGAGTATGAAGCGAGGGCCAGCCAACGAGAGCGTACAGGTCGCAATGGTGGGTAGTATATGGGGCTTTGGTGACAAAACGGATAGCACTGTGATAGACTGCATCCAATTTGTTGAGTAGGGTATTGGAGGCTATTTTGTAAATGACATCGCCAAAGTCGAGGATTGGTAGGATGGTCAATTTTACAAGGGTATGTTTGGCAGCATGAGTGAAGGATGCTTTGTTGCGAAATAGGAAGCCAATTCTAGATTTAACTTTGGATTGGAGATGTTTGATATGGGTCTGGAAGGAGAGTTTACAGTCTAACCAGACACCTAAGTATTTGTAGTTGTCCACGTATTCTAAGTCAGAGCCGTCCAGAGTAGTGATGTTGGACAGGCGGGTAGGTGCAGGTAGCGATCGGTTGAAGAGCATGCATTTAGTTTTACTTGTATTTAAGAGCAATTGGAGGCCACGGAAGGAGAGTTGTATGGCATTGAATCTTGCCTGGAGGGTTGTTAACACAGTGTCCAAAGAAGGGCCGGAAGTATACAGAATGGTGTCGTCTGCGTAGAGGTGGATCAGAGACTCACCAGCAGCAAGAGCGACCTCATTGATGTATACAGAGAAGAGAGTCGGTCCAAGAATTGAACCCTGTGGCACCCCCATAGAGACTGCCAGAGGTCCGGACAGCAGACCCTCCGATTTGACACACTGAACTCTATCAGAGAAGTAGTTGGTGAACCAGGCGAGGCAATCATTTGAGAAACCAAGGCTGTCGAGTCTGCCGATGAGGACTATATATAGGTGGGTACCGGTATAGAGTCAATGTGCGTGGTTACCAGTTAGTTGAGGTAATATATAAATGTAGGTATTAAAGTGACTATGCATAGATGATAACAACAGAGTAGCAGTGGTGTAGGGGGGGGGGGGGGGGCAATGCTTATAGTAGCCATTTGATTAGATGTCCATGAGTCTTATGGCTGGGGGTAGAAGCTGTTTAGAAGCCTCTTGGACCTATACTTGGTACTCCGGTGCCACTTGCCGTGCGGTAGCAGAGAGAACAGTCTATGACTAGGGTGGCTGGAGTCTTTGACAATTTTTAGGGCCTTCCTCTGACACAGCCTGGTATAGAGCTCCCGAGTGGTGCAGTGGTCTAAGACACTGCATCTCAGTGCAAGAGGCATCACTGCAGTACCTGGTTTGATTCCAGGCTGCATCACATCCAGCTGTGATTTGGAGTCACATAGGGCGGTGCACAATTGGCCCAGTGCCGTCTGGGTTTTGCCGGGTAGGCTGTCATTGTAAATAAGAATGTGTTCTTAACTGAATGTGTTCTTAACTACCACCTGGGGGCGGCCCGTCAGAAAGTCCAGGATCCAGTTGCAGAGGGAGGTGTTTAGTCCCAGGGTTCTTAGCTTATTGATGAGCTTTGAGAGCACTATTGTGTTGAACGCTGAGCTGTAGTCAATGAATAGCATTCTCACATAGGTGTTCCTTTTGTTCAGGTGGGAAAGGGCAGTATGGAGTACAATGTATATTGCATCACCTGTGGATCTGTTGGGGCGGGACACGAATTGGAGTGGGTCTAGGGTTTCTGGGAAAATGGTGTTGATTTGAGCCATGACCAGCCTTTTAAAGCACTTCATGGCTACCGGCGTGAGTGCTACGGGGCAGTAGTCATTTAGGCAGGTTACGTTCGCTTTCTTGGGCACAGGGACTATGGTGGTCTACTTGAAACATAGGTATTAGGGCTGAAACATAGGTATTACAGACTCGGTCAGGGAGAGTTTGAAAATGTCAGTGAAGGGCTTCCCTAGTGGCGCTTTGGTTTAATGCACTGCAGTGCTTTAATGCATTGCAGTGCTTAAGGCGTCACTACAGACCCATGTTTAATCCCAGTCTGTGTCCGGGAGTCCCATAGGGTGGCGCACAATTGGCAAGAGGCCAATTGTTTCCAAGAAACTGAAGATCTCGTACAACGCTGTGTACTACTCCCTTCACAGAACAGTGTAAACTGACTCTAACCAGAATAGAATGTGGCGTGGGAGGCCCCGATGCACAACTGAGCAAGAGGACAAGTACATTAGAGTGTCTAGTTTGAGAAACAGATGCCTCACAAGTCCTCAACTGGCAGCTTCCTTAAATAGTACCCGTAAAACACCAGTCTCAACGCCAACAGTGAAGAGGTGACTCCGGGAGGCTGGCCTTCTAGGCAGAGTTCAAGTGTCTGTGTTCTTTTGCCCATCTTAACCTCTCTAGGGTAGGTGAGACGCTAACGTCCCACCAGACCAACATCCGGTGAAACTGCAGAGCGCTAACATTCTAAATACACCATTTGTTATAGTAAACATGATTTTAAATACATGTATCTTACATCATTTAAAAGATGAACATCTTATTAATCCAGCCGCTGTGTCAGATTTCAAAAAGGCTTTACGGCGAAAGCAAACCATGAGATTTTCTGAGGACAGCTCCCCGCACACAAAAGTATTACTAGCATTTTCCAACCAAGCATTAGCGTCACGAAAGTCAGAAATAACAATAAAATAAATTGCTTACCTTTGAATATCTTCCTCTGGTGGCAATGCCAAGTGTCCTAACTACACAGTGAATGTTTGTTTTGTTTGATAACATCCATTTTTATAGCCTAACACAAAACATTTGTAAACTGCTTGCGTCGTGATTTCCGTCTCATTCAACTTTGGAAGAAGCGTTCGTGGTAATTACCCACACTAAACAAACGTTTATCTAGTCATGGTTGGTTTCATTGCAATCCTCTGGTTGTTACTAACACAACCATGCTTGATGGTTCTTTTCCCGGGACATATTTACGAATAACTAATTTGAAGACACCAATCAATGACCTCATTGCGCACCAATGGTAGGACCGGGCTATCGTTGATTGACTGTATTTTGGCCCAATGACCACTGATCATCTTGAAATCTAGCTTGGAAGATAGCCAATGAGCTGAGGTAAACGGCAATATGTAATGGTTATACGTTCGAAGACCAGCCTTTGGCGTAAACTCTGGCGTAAAAGAGGTTCATTCGCCATTGCAAATCTTACTTGACGGAGCCACAAGTGTTACGCTTAGCAGTACATAGTCAATAGCATTTTCAGCACGTTTATATATTTCAATTATGGTGAATAAATCAGCAAAAGCTAAAACAAAGTCTAGGTATACAGATTTAACCCAAATTATAGAGGAAATTGATAGAGAAAGCGAGACCGAGTAAATAGGTACCCCTGTTATTTAAAAAATATATACTTTTTTAAATAAAAAATATTTTAAAAAATAAGGTATTTTTTGGGGGTGTGTGTTAGAATAGCATTTATATATTTTGCATATAATTCTTCCCTTCAAAATGTATCACTGTACCAATTCGGCCACTTGGATACATTTGGTTACATTTGTGTGGGACACCTGGGTGAGCTCGCTCATTTTTGAAGTTATTTGTCTAAAATTATTGTTGCCATCTTATGTTCTTCATTAAAATCATCCCCAGCATCCTATCTGTATGTTTGTCTGTAGCTCCGGCTTCTGGACCGGAGCTACAGGCAGTTAGATTAGGGTATGTCTTTAGGCGGAAATTGAGAAGAGGGGGAGTACCCCAATGAAATTAATATTTTATTTTTATTGTCCAGTCTTTTTCTTTGCAACTCTGCCTAGAAGGCTAGCAGAGTTCACTATTGACGTTGAGACTAGTGTTTTGCGGATACTTTTTATTGAAGCTGCCAGTTGAGGACTTGCGAGGCGTCTGTTTCTCAAACTAGACACTCTAATGAACTTGTCCTCTTGCTCAGTTGTGCACCAGGGCCTCCCACTCTTTCTATTCTGGTGGGGGCGGTATTTTGACGTTTTGATGAAAAGCGTACCCAAAGTAAACTGCCTGCTACTCAGGTCCAGAAGCTAGGATATGCATGTTATTGGTAGTTTGAATAGAAAACACTCTAAAGTTTCTAAAACTGTTACAATAATGTCTGTGAGTATAACAGAACTGAAATGGCAGGCGAAACCCAGAAGACAAACCATTAAAAACAAAAAATCAGCATAGCACTGATTTCAATGCCTGGCACTTTTATAATAGGGTGAAATCGTCCCCGATTGCAGTTCCTGGGGCTTCCACTAGATGTCAACAGTCTTTAGAAAGAGTTTCAGGCTGGTTTTTGGAAAAATTAGGGAGAAGTTGTAGTTTTTCTAAGTGTCTCCCATTTTGGCTGTAGTGTTTCCAAGCGCATGGCCGAGAGAGCGCGTTCTTTTTGTTTATCTCCGGTAAACACAATAACGATTCTCCGTCTTAAATTGTATTGTTTATTTGTGTATTAGGGTACCTAAGGTTTGATTATAAACGTTGATTGACTTGTTTGGATAAGTTTATTGGTAACGTTTGGGATTCATTTTGTAGCTATAACGTCATAACGAGTCAAACAAAAAATGTACAATTGAGAGGAATATGTTAGTTAATGTAGAGACAAACGTTTGTGCATATTTTTTTGTCATAAGCAAGTTATCTGATTAGCTAACATTAGCCAGCTAACTAGCTAGTGTTATGACATGAGAATTAATGTGTAATTTGTGTTGTTTAATGTTTTAGGGACTCCTGAGAAATGTACAATTGTGTACGCTTGCCTTGCAATGCAGCTTAAGTAACATAGCTAGCTAACTATTTACTTATTGTGTAGTGGAGGATAAAAAATAACCGTATACCTATGGATGTGTAGCTAGCTACAGGTGTAGCCGATCTGTGTATGGAGCCTAAAACGTTAGGTTCTGAACAAATATTCGTACCAATCTATGTACCTCAGCTATCATAGTTGTTACAGTGCCTTGGGAAAGTATTCGGCCCCCTTGAACTTTGCGATCTTTTGCCACATTTCAGGCTTCAAACATAAAGATATAAAACTGTATTTTTTTGTGAAGAATCAACAACAAGTGGGACACAATCATGAAGTGGAACGACATTTATTGGATATTTCAAACTTTTTTAACAAATCAAAAACTGAAAAATTGGGCGTGCAAAATTATTCAGCCCCTTTACTTTCAGTGCAGCAAACTCTCTCCAGAAGTTCAGTGAGGATCTCTGAATGATCCAATGTTGACCTAAATGACTAATGATGATAAATACAATCCACCTGTGTGTAACCAAGTCTCCGTATAAATGCACCTGCCCTGTGATAGTCTCAGAGGTCCGTTAAAAGCGCAGAGAGCATCATGAAGAACAAGGAACACACCAGGCAGGTCCGAGATACTGTTGTGAAGAAGTTTAAAGCCGGATTTGGATACAAAAAGATTTCCCAAGCTTTAAACATCCCAAGGAGCACTGTGCAAGCGATGATATTGAAATGGAAGGAGTATCAGACCACTGCAAATCTACCAAGACCTGGCCGTCCCTCTAAACTTTCAGCTCATACAAGGAGAAGACTGATCAGAGATGCAGCCAAGAGGCCCATGATCACTCTGGATGAACTGCAGAGATCTACAGCTGAGGTGGGAGACTATTGTCGTATATTGCACAAATCTGGCCTTTATGGAAGAGTGGCAAGAAGAAAGCCATTTCTTAAAGATATCCATAAAAAGTGTTGTTTAAAGTTTGCCACAAGCCACCTGGGAGACACACCAAACATGTGGAAGAAGGTGCTCTGGTCAGATGAAACCAAAATTGAACTTTTTGGCAACAATGCAAAACGTTATGTTTGGCGTAAAAGCAACACAGCTCATCACCCTGAACACACCATCCCCACTGTCAAACATGGTGGTGGCAGCATCATGGTTTGGGCCTGCTTTTCTTCAGCAGGGACAGGGAAGATGGTTAAAATTGATGGGAAGATGGATGGAGCCAAATACAGGACCATTCTGGAAGAAAACCTGATGGAGTCTGCAAAAGACCTGAGACTGGGACGGAGATTTGTCTTCCAACAAGACAATGATCCAAAACATAAAGCAAAATCTACAATGGTTCAAAAATAAACATATCCAGGTGTTAGAATGGCCAAGTCAAAGTCCAGACCTGAATCCAATCGAGAATCTGTGGAAAGAACTGAAAACTGCTGTTCACAAATGCTCTCCATCCAACCTCACTGAGCTCGAGCTGTTTTGCAAGGAGGAATGGGAAAAAATCTCAGTCTCTCGATGTGCAAAACTGATAGAGACATACCCCAAGCGACTTACAGCTGTAATCGCAGCAAAAGGTGGCGCTACAAACTATTAACTTAAGGGGGCTGAATAATTTTGCACACCCAATTTTTCAGTTTTTGATTTGTTAAAAAAGTTTGAAATATCCAATAAATGTCGTTCCACTTCATGATTGTGTCCCACTTGTTGTTGATTCTTCACAAAAAAATACAGTTTTATATCTTTATGTTTGAAGCCTGAAATGTGGCAAAAGGTCGCAAAGTTCAAGGGGGCCGAATACTTTCGCAAGGCACTGTATATCAACTTCAAGTCTGAATGGCATTTTAATGAAGCCTATGGATAGAGTAGAATATAATAACTGTATTGTGCCACGTTGCAAGTCCTATATTCATGTACTGTAGTTATTGCCACGCATAAGATCCCTACATTGTAGCCTGTACATTGAATATATTCACTGATCATGTACTCTTCCTTGGCAAATAAAGGTTTGGTTCAGGTATGAATCTCTGAGACATTCTTTTTCAGTCATATCAAAGTCCATTATTTGAATGATGATGTGTCTGCATGTATGTATTACAATTATACACTTCAACAGTGTTTACCACTCCTGCTCCTGGAACATCAATGATTACACATTAGTCTATTGCATAGTTACAGAAAAATGATTTAGGTAAAGGCTGATAACAAATCATATATACAGAAAAAAAACTATGCATATCTAACTCCCTTCATCTGCATTAATCTGAGGACAGGATAAGATACTTAATTTCAACCAGTAGAGAATGTGAAACGCTTTATTGAAAGAAGTTCATTATCCAGGTGTTATAAATACATAATACATGCATTATAATTATGAAAATTGTAATATTATAAAAAAAAGTTCAATCTGTACATCAATGCACATATGTTGTGCATTATAAAACGAGGAAGAAAGACGAGGTGGAAAGAGAGGTGTAGAAGACAGAAAGGAAAAGAGGTAAGAACAGAGGCAGACAGCATATGATTAGTGAATTACATTGCTACCCTAATATTCTCTCAGTTCATCACAATTACAGTGTCTCTAGCGGTGTCTCCTAACCAGTCTTGGGCCCCCAGTTGGCCAGAAGTTTATCTTAAGAGCGGGTGAGGTGGCAATGACGGGACTGGCTTCCTCTTTCACATCTAAACATACCTGCAGATGAGAGACAGATGGATAGAGAGAGCATGATTAAGCCTTGTCTTTTTTATTCTAACACGGTCAGTCATCATAATCATCAGGAGGTGAAATGCAAAACTGACCTTGGATCATTAACTCTGGGACTCCTACATCTCTGTCTGTATTTCAATGTAAAGCATCTCTTTAATAATACTTCCTGTTTACCCGACCAAGTGTCCTCTCACCTATGATCATGATGTGCCCTCTGTGTCAGCCAGTTCAGATGTGGGAGGGGTTCACCAAAACAGCTGATATAACCTAGAGGATTTAGGGAGAAGGGGGAGAGGGATGAAGTGAAGGAGAGAGACTGTTATTGTGTGTGTGTGTGTGTGTGTGTGGTATCACCTGGTGTCCACACTAAGTGGCTACAGAGTAATTAATGCTGAAAAACAGACACATGAGGACAAGCAATGGAAGATAATGTCAATAGAAGATACTGTATGTGACGCAGACACCTATCGGAGTGTACCTGAAACATTTAAATATAGAGGGCTATGTGTCTCACCACTTGGTTATTGCAAGGCTACCCCCAGGGAAATCATGACTTGGCAGCAACAGATAGCAACAGATAGTCCAATGAAAATGGCTGTGTTTATCTGGTGTAAATCTGAAAATTAGCAGCTGACACCTTAAGGATTTTTAGTTAATGCATGTGAGACAGGTTCCATGTACAACAAGAAAGGCAGAGAGGAAGAGAGAAAAAGAACAAAGAACAGTTTAATTACCTCCGGTTATGAACACTTTTGCCAGCAATACAGCCTCCATGGCCTGTTCCTCGGACAGTGAACATCTGACAATATCTACATTTTCCACCCCTTGATCAGCTCGCTCTCTGAAAGTAAAGAAAATAGATGATTTTTTATAGATATGAAAACAATAACTGAGATATTAATCTAAAGCAGCAGATGTCATTTTCAGGATATGTCTATACAGCACAGAAAGCTTAACACCAGACTGGTATTGTGGTTGTTCATTAGGTGATGGGAAATATGCAATGATACCTGCACCATCTACAAGCTGCAGAGACTCCCTAACTCTTGGCCATTGTACATGATGGCCGATTGCTCTGAGACTTCCTTTGACCATTCTAAAGCCTGCATGGGGCATCCTTGCCTTAACTTCTTTCGGATCAGTGGGACGCTAGTGTCCCACCTCGACAACATCCGGTGAAATTGCAGAGCGCCAAATTCAAATTAAATTACTATAAATATTTAACTTTCATAAAATCACAAGGGCAATACATCAAAATAAAGCTTAACTTGTTGTAAATCCAGCCACCGTGTCAGATTTCAAAAAGCCTTTACGGCGAAAGCAAACCATGCGATTATCTGAGGACAGCGACCCACTACATCACATGAAAAACATATTTCAACCAGGCAGATGCGACACAAAAGTCAGAAATAACGATTAATTCATTTGAAGATCTTCTTCTGTTGGCACTCTAAAATGTCCCAGAAACATCACAAATGGTCCTTTTGTTCGGTAAATTCCTTCTTTATATCCCCAAAATGTACATTTATTTGGCACGTTTGATTCAGAAATACACCGGTACCAACTCACCCAACATGACTACAAAGTATCTAATAAGTTACCTGTAAACTTGGTCCAAACATTTCAAACAACTTTCCTAATCCAACCTTAGATATCCTAAAACGTAAATAATTGATCAAATTTAAGACGGAATATACTGTGTTCAATAGTGGATAAAAACAAAGTGGAGCGTGCTCCAGTTCATTCGCGCCAAAAAAACAGTCCACAGTTCACAATGAACATCCCTACTTCTTAATTTCTCAAAAGAAAAACATCAACCAATTTCTAAAGACTGTTGACATCTAGTGGAAGCCATAGGAACTGCAACCAATCATAAATATAGTTTCCCATAGAAAACCAATTGACAACACAGTGACCTCAAAAAATGTTTTCCCTGGATGGTTTGTCCTCGGGGTTTCGCCTGCCAAATAAGTTCTGTTATACTTACAGACATAATTGTAACCGTTTTAGAAACTTTTGAGTGGTTTCTACCTACATCTACCAATATGCATATCCTAGCATCTGGGCCTGAGAAACAGGCAGTTTACTTTGGGAATGCTTTTCATCCGGACGTGAAAATACTGCCCCCTATCCCAATGAAGTTAATGGCGCTGACTTACTGGTCTAACTCTTCATCTGACATATAAGAATAGCATTCCCTGAGAGACATGTTGTGTTCTTTCATCCTTCTGTAAAAAAAGCTAACCGTTTCACTGTCATGAAATATGATTATATATCGACTATGAAACAAATAGGACATGGCCTGCTTATGAGTTGCCATGAAAGAAAGTTAGATTAATTCACCTGAAAATGGCGAGAACAGGTATTCGTAGCTAAATGCTTTTGGTTAGGTTGAGAATAATAATTGCATGATTTATCATTCTATGGTATGTATGTATGTAATGTATGTATGTAATATAGTAGAATGTTATGAACCTACACTGAATCGTAGGAGCTAACTACTAGCTATGTAAAAGTTGGACGGAAGAACGCCCAGTGCTGCTTCCCTGAGATGCCATCATCACACAGTCCTTCTTCGTAGGTGTCCGCTATGACTTCCTTTATGTCGGAAAAAGGTTACTTTCAGAACAATTATTTTCGATTGAAAAAAAAGAAAGGTTTTCTCTCGACAAAAAGACACAAATGTACCTCCATGACATATAACAATTTGCCTGTAAATAACCACACCTTCAAACAAACTTGCTACTGTTGTCACGCCTTGGTCAATATGTTTTGTGTTTTCGTTATATATTTGGTCAGGCCAGGGTGTGACATGGGTTTATGTGTTGTGTTTCGTATTGGGGTTTTATAGGATTTGGGATTGCTATGATTAGGGGTGTGTCTAGTTAGGCTTGGCTGCCTGAGGCGGTTCTCAATCAGAGTCAGGTGATTCTTGTTGTCTCTGATGGGGAACCGTATTTAGGTAGCCTGAGTTTCACTTTGTATTTCGTGGGTGATTGTCCCTGTCTCTGTGTAGTTTCACCAGATAGCCTGTAATTAGGTTTCACGTTCCGTTTGTTGTTTTGTTTATTCAGTTATTTCATGTATCGTCATATCTTTCATTAAAGTCATGAGTAACCACCACGCTGCATTTCGGTCCTCTCTTTCGACAAACGAAGAACGCCGTTACAGAATCACCCACCACACACGGACCGAGTGGCATGGTAACAGGCAGCGACAGCAGGAGCAGCAAAAGGAGGATGAATTATTCAGAGAATGGACATGGGAAGACGTGTTGGATGGTAAAGGTTGTTACACTTGGGAGGAGATACTGGCCGGAAGAGATCACCTCCCATGGGAACAGGTGGAGGCACTTAGGAGAGCAGAGGCAGCCGGAGACAGGAGCCGACGATACGAGGGAACACGGTTGGCAAGGAAGCCCGAAAAGCAGCCCAAAAAAATTATTGGTGGGGGGGGCTTAATGGGAGTATGGCTATGTCAGGTAGGAGACCTGCGCAAACTCCCTGTGCTTACCGGTGGGCTAGAGAGACCGGGCAGACACCGTGTTATGCTATGGAGCGCACAGTGTTTCCAGTGCGGGTGCATAGCCCGGTGCGGCACATACCAGTCCTTCGTATTGGCCGGGCTAGAGTGGGCATCGAGCCAGGTAAGGTTGTGCAGGCCCGGTGCTCAAGAGCTCCAGTGCGCCTGCACGGTCCGGTCTATCCAGAGCCACCTCCACACACCAGTCCTCCGGTAGCAGCTCCCCGCACCAGGCTTCCTGTGCGTGTCCTCGATCCTGTAGCACCAGTTCCAGCACCACGCACCAGGCCTTCAGTGCGCCTCGCCTGTTCAGCACAGCTAGAGCCTTCCTTCCCTCCTACGCTGCCGGAGTCTCCCGCCTGTTCAGCGCAGCCAGAGCCTGTCTCCTCTCCTGCGCTGCCGGAGTCTCCCGCCTGTTCAGCGCTTCCAGAGCTTTTCTCCTCTCCTGCGCTGCCGGAGTCTCCCGCCTGTTCAGCGCTTCCAGAGCCTTCCTCCTCTACAGCGCTGCCGGAGTCTCCCGCCTGTTCAGTGCTTCCAGAGCCTTCCTACTCTACAGCGCTGCCGGAGTCTCCCGCCTGTTCAGCGCTATCAGAGCCTTCCTCCTCTACAGCGCTGCCGGAGCCTCCTGCCTGTTCGGAACAGCCTGAGCTGCCAGTCTGCAGGGAGCTGTCAGTCTGCAAGGTGCTGTCAGTCTGCATGAAGCAGCCAGAGATGTCAGTCTGCAAAGAGCTGCCAGTCTGCAAGGAGCTGCCAGTCTGCAGGGTGCTGTCAGCCTGCATGGAGCAGTCAGTGCTGTCAGTCTGCATGAAGCAGCCAGAGATGTCAGTCTGCAAAGAGCTGCCAGTCTGCAGGGAGCTGTCAGTCTGGAAGGAGCTGTCAGTCTGCAAGGAGCTGCCAGTCTGCAGGGTGCTGTCAGCCTGCATGGAGCAGTCAGAGCTGTCAGTCTGCATGAAGCAGCCAGAGCTGTCAGTCTGCAAATAGCTGCCAGTCTGCAAGGAGCTGTCAGTCTGCATGAAGCAGCCAGAGCTGTCAGTCTGCATGAAGCAGCCAGAGCTGTCAGTCTGCAAAGAGCTGCCAGTCTGCAAGGAGCTGTCAGTCTGCAAGGAGCTGTCAGTCTGCAGGGAGCTGTCAGCCTGCATGGGGCAGCCAGAGCTGTCAGTCTGCAAAGAGCTGCCAGTCTGCAAGGAGCTGTCAGTCTGCAAAGAGCTGCCAGTCTGCAAGGAGCTGTCAGTCTGCAAGGAGCTGTCAGTCTGCAGGGAGCTGTCAGCCTGCATGGGGCAGCCAGAGATGTCAGTCTGCATAGAGCAGCTAGATCCGCCAGTCAGCCATGATCTTCTAGATCTGCCAGTCAACCAGATTCTTCCAGATCTGCCAGTCAACCAGTCTCTTCCAGATCTGCCAGTCAACCAGAATCTTCCAGATCTGCCAGTCAACCAGTCTCTTCCAGATCTGCTAGTCAACCAGAATCTTCCAGATCCGCCAGCCAGACAGGATCTACCGGAGCCTACTACCTGCCTGAGCTTCATCTCAGTACTGGGCTTCCTCTCAGTACTGGGCTTCCTCTCAGTACTGGGCTGCCCCTCAGTCCCGGGCTGCCCCTCAGTCCCGGGCTGCCCCTCAGTTCCGGGCTGCCCCTCAGTCCCGGGCTGCCCCTCAGTCCCGAGCTGCCCCTCAGTCCCGAGCTGCTCCTCAGTCCCGAGCTTCCCCTCTGTCCCGAGCTGCCCCTCAGTCCCGAGCTGCCCCTCAGTCACGAGCTGCCCCTCAGTCACGAGCTGCCCCTCAGTCACGAGCTGCCCCTCAGTTCAGTGGGTTTCTGGGTGAGGACTATTAGGCCATGGTCGGAGGCGAGGGTGGATTATCCCAGGACGCGAAGGGGAGGAACTAGGACATTAATGAAGTGGGGTCCACGTCCCGAGCCGGAGCCGCCACCATGGACAGACGCCCACCCGGACCCTCCCTATGGTTTTGAGGTGCGTCCGGGAGTCCGCACCTTAGGGGGGGGTTCTGTCACGCCTTGGTCATAGTGTTTTGTGTTTTCGTTATATATTTTGGTCAGGCCAGGGTGTGACATGGGTTTATGTGTTGTGTTTCGTATTGGGGTTTTATAGGATTTGGGATTGCTATGATTAGGGGTGTGTCTAGTTAGGCTTGGCTGCCTGAGGCGGTTCTCAATCAGAGTCAGGTGATTCTTGTTGAACCGTATTTAGGTAGCCTGAGTTTCACTTTGTATTTCGTGGGTGATTGTTCCTGTCTCTGTGTAGTTTCACCAGATAGGCTGTAATTAGGTTTCACGTTCCGTTTGTTGTTTTGTTTATTCAGTTATTTCATGTATCGTCATATCTTTCATTAAAGTCATGAGTAACCACCACGCTGCATTTCGGTCCTCTCTTTCGACAAACGAAGAACGCCGTTACAACTGTATGCAGAATTCTTGATGCACAACCAAAAATGCTACCATATCATGCCAGCAAGCTCACAAGCGAGCCACTCAGGCACAAAATGATGACGTGTGGTCCTATGATCCGATAAATGGTTGATTTAGGTGCAATCTTACTGGCAGTAATATCCTTGCCTGTGAAGCCCTTTTTTGTGCAAAGCAATGATGACGGCACCTGTTTCCTTGCAGGTAACAATGATTGACAGAGGAAGAACAATGATTCCAAGCACCACCCTCCTTTTGAAGCTTCCACTCTGTTATTTGAACTCAATCAGCATGACAGAGTGATCTCCAGCCTTATCCTCGTCAACACTCACACCTGTGTTAACGAGAGAATCACTGACATGATGTCAGCTGGTCCTTTTGTGGCAGGGCTGAAATGCAGTGGAAATGTTTTTGGGGGATTCAGTTCATTTGCATGGCAAAGAAGGACTTTGCAATTAATTGCAATTCATCTGATCCCTCTTCATAAAATGCTGGAGTATATGCAAATTGCCATCATACAAACTGAGGCATCAGAGTTTGTGAAAATTAATATTTGTGTCATTCTCAAAACTTTTGGCCACGACTGTACGCTGACTTCAGAGCACTCTCGTCTGAGTGTACCAGAGCGCAGAATAGTTAATTTACGAGCCCTCAATACCGGTTGAATATGGCCCGTGTCAGTAAACGTCAGCAAAAAAGCATAATTAAATAAACAGTTACAGTCACCAAAACTCTGGTTACCACGAAAACTGCCTTACCAGCTCTGCTAGTGCGTGTAAAATGGTCAGAGTGGTCTCATTTGTGTCTGGAAGTAGCTAGCAAGCTAGCAAGTTAGCTTGGGTGCTTGACTTCCGTTGTAAGGCCAGAATGATCAAACCAACCGTACTCCTCGGCCCGAACATCCAGTGTTCGCTCGAGAGCAAACGGTCTGAATTTACAAACTGACAATCTGACAACACTGAATTTATGAGCGTCACGTTGTACAGCGCCATATTTTCTGTTCTAACTGAAACCCAGAGGGTTTTTCATTTTTCATGGAATAGAAACACCATAATATTAATCATATTAATTAGGCAAGTACCAGTCAAAGGTTTGGACACCTACCCCTTCCAGGATTTGTCTTTATTCTTACTATTTTCTACATTGTAGAGTAATAGTGAAGACATCACAATTATGAAATAACACCGGTCTCCCGCGTGTCTTGCATTCTGTAGAACAAACATGGCCTGCTCTCCCTTATGTAAGGAATTAGGCACTTTCCCATGTTAACTACAGTATGTATTGTAGACTGCACAGTAGCCTAATAAACAAATAAACATATTTCGTTAATAAAATAATGATTAAAAAAATACTCTTTCAAAATGCAGATGTTGATTTAGTTATGGATCCATAACGAATTATTATGGGAATAAATATCACTGATTTACAGAAATATTGGAACAAAGTTGTCTAATGAAGGCAAACAATTTAGAATCCTCCAATCCTGTAGCCTACTCCTGACCGTCACGTTGTACAGCACCATATTTTCCATTCCATCCTAATGGAAACCCTGAGGGTTTCGTTTTTCTCTGAATAGAAACACCATAATATTAAGGAAATTAATTAAGCAAAATTTATTCAAATCAATCCCATATACTGTACTATGTTATTACAAAAATAAAGTTTTTAAAATCTCTGGTAATGCCAATACGTAATACTATCAAATGCTTCTCAAAGATGCCCTCTGGTGGTCAAACTAGTAATAACTTGTAATAAAAATGTCTGCAAATTAAATGATGTGCCACAGAATGCTGCAGCTGCACGCAAAGTGTGCTGCAGTATGACACAACTTTTAAAGGAGGATCCACTGTAGAACACTTGAAAAATAAATGGAGAGCCGCACACTCTAGGAACTCAGATGCAATAATTGAATAACCTAATAACCAACATTTCGACAGACAAGCTGTCTTCATCAGAGTATATTATTAAATTATTATATTATAAAATAATTGCATCTAAGCTCCTAGAGTGTGCGGCTCTTCTTTTTCAAATGAAGGGCACAGTGATAAAATGATTAGGGTAAGGCACAAGGCACACTACCAGCTTACTACACAACATACACTTAGTATTACTTTCTTAGCTACAGTATATATATCTCCCTGGTATATTGCATTATTTATGCAGCAGCATACAATACATTTTTGGACTCACCTTGTTGTGCTGTGCCAAGTTGAACAGGAATGTGGTGTGGCGGTCCTTCTTGTGAGCACATTTTGTCATCAAACTTTGTCATCAAAGGATGTATGTATGGCATTCTCTGGATTTATGGTGCTTTCAAGGCAACTGGGAACTAAAAAAAAACAAGGTTGAATCATGACTTTAGTGATCTTCAGGTCGGAGCTCTAGAAAGATGGTTTTGAGTTGGATGACTGTTCAAAATGTATTTTCCCAGTCAGAGCTAGTTTTTTCCCCAGAGTTCCCAGTTGTCTTGAACTCACTGAGGTCTGAGATTTGATGTTTTGAATGTGGCAGAAGTCATGCTGGATTGACAGCATGGCCAATGTATTCAACCTTTTCTGGCCCATGATGTTGAATGTTTATCCTTTTAAGCTTGGAAAAGAGACCATTGAACCCAGACTTGGACCACACACTCACTCCACTGAATAGCAGGCTAGTGATTGCTTTGCAATGCTTGCAGTTAGCCACTGATTTATTCCAAACCACTCATTGTTGAATTTGCAATCTCCAACTTGTTGTGTAATGTTTATTTCCAACGGCCAATGAGCACCGATACGTTTTATCTATCATTTCTCTTCATATGACAAGGATTGAAAAGGATTTTCCAGTAGATTGTAAATGTGATTAATGATGATGACTGCTTGTCTAGCTTCTTGCGGATCAACATCCAGTGAACGCCAACATCCGGTGAAATTGCAGAGCGCAAATTTCAAAATACAGAATTTGTAATGTTAAACATTCATGAAAATACAAGTGTCTTACATCGTTTAAAAGCTAGACTTCTTGTTAATCCAGCTGCTTTGTCAGATTTTAAAAAGGCTTTATGGCGAAAGCATACCATGCGATTATTTGAGGACAGCGCCCCGCATACAAAAGCATTATAAACATTATAAACATTTTCCAAACAAGCAGTCACGAAAGTCAGAAATAGCGATAAAATAAATCACTTACCTTTGAAGATCTTCCACTGTTTGCAATCCCAAGGGTCGCAGCTACATAACAAATGGTTGTTTTGTTCGATAAAGTCCTTCAGTAATCCACCGGTTTCCCTCGTTCAAAATGGATACAAATGAATCACAAAAATGACCAATAAACTTCATCCAAACAAGTCAAACAACGTTTCTAATCAATCCTCAGGTACCCTAATATGTAAATAAATGATAAAATTTAAGACGTTGAATAGTATGTTCATTACCGGAGATAAATAACAAAGTGCGCACCCTCATCTACGCACACCACAATACTACAGCCAAAATGGGAGCTACCTAGAAAAACTACAAATTCTTGCTCATTTTTCAAAACAAGCCTGAAACTCTTTCTAAAGACTGTTGACATCTACTGGAAGCCATAGGAACTGCAATCTGGGAGGTATTCCATTGATTTGACCATAAACAGCCATTACAATGAGTGGTGAGCTCAACAAAAAAAACGGATGGAGTCTCCTCGGGTTTTCACCTGCTATATCAGTTCTGTTATACTCACAGACATTATTTTAACAGTTATAGAAACGTTAGAGTGTTTTCTATCCACCACTACCAATTATATGCATATCCTCGTTTCACGGCCTGAGTAACAGGCAGTTTACTTTGGGCAGCTCAGTCATCCAAACTTCCCTAAGAAGCTAGCTTGCTAGCTAAGATTTTGAAAGTATGATGTTGATGAATGATGAAGTCCAATCAAAGCTACGGTACATATAACGTGATTGGATTAAATTTTAGATTTTGCGATGACGTAGTGTCCCCATAAGTGACAGAACACTGAGCCAATCACGGCGCAACTAGGGAACATTACCAACCTTTACGCTCTATATTTTCTGCTGGCTGCCCCACCACCACCACAGAAAATACTGAAACACCTGCATTTTGGAGCTGACTTAATCAAGAAAGAAAAATAGAAACCATGTTCGTATGCAGCTTTATTAACAAAATTATTCTATTTTTTTTTACATTCTTTACAAACTGATGTGACACATATCATTGCCAAAATAACAAGCAAAACAGGCAACAATTATTAGTATTATTTTTTATTTTGGCTAAACAGGTGGGGCTCTGCCAAGTCCTGACAACTGATACACAGAAATGTTCTTGCAATGTTCTGAGAACATGGCAACCATGTTCTGGGCATGTGCTGTTTGATATTAAGGGAATGTTCTTGTAACTCTTAACGCCAAAATATTTTTGCTAACATAGATATAATGTTACCCTAACTAACTAAAACATTAGGGGAAACATTACAAAAATGTTTTCTCTCTATATAATTGTTAGCTGGGTCTTTACTAATACAATGAGGTACAGCATCCTGGTTGACCACTTACAATGTACAAAATGTACAAAGTACAAAATATGTTGACCGCCCTTTGAACTCCCTTTCAAACACAAGCGGCACAAGTTCTTTAACATTATCTAGTTGTTGATACCAAGCTCTTTAAAGGCCTCCGGTTGTTAGCTCAGCTGCTCTGCAGACATGCTCTATAAGACAGTCAGTGAAAAGAGGAAACGCCTGCTGTGCCTCTCCCACACCTAACATTCCACAATCAACCTGCTTTGGACAGCAGTTTGTGAGCCTGGATGCTTTGCTGGGCCCTTATACCTAATTCGGTTAAAGGAAAGCTCGATCCCAGGGTGCCGGAAGGGCAGTGGAGGTTTTGGGAAATGGGTTGGACTGAGTACGAAGCCCTGAGGTGCTCCAGAGCTTCTGCACCACAGACGCCCTGCTGAGAGAGGTGCTGAGAGAGATGCTGAGGTGGCTCTGAGAGGATCTAATAGCGGCGGGGGGATAGAGAGAGGGAGGGAAAAGGTGAGAGAATTTCAGAGTGATAGAATGGAAAAGGAAAAAAATTATACTTCTACGCGTAATTCGTCTCTCCAAAAAAATGATGTCATCCTTCCAATTTGTTTGTGTTCAGCAACATACTATACAGTATTTCCTTATATTTTAGCCAAGCAACTCTGCCCATTCTGTATGTTCTGCAGCTGTAGAATACAGCCGCAGCCATGTAATCTGTGTTACATTCCTCAGTGATGGTGTCCACAGATTCAGTGGGCAGCTATTCTCTGGTACACAGGGTTTTTTCCTGCAGTGGCCAGGGATGGGCGAGCCGGCTGTTAGCAATGCTGCATCCATTCTGCTGAGGAAGCAGTGTCTGTAATCTGTTCGGTCACAGTCCTCCTTTTCCCGCGGGAGTGTGGGGATTAGAATACAGCATCCTCAGAAAGGGTGACCAAGCCTGGGATTTCCATGTAATTGGTAACGCACCACAGTCTTCTCTCTGTGGGTTATAAATACCACACCTCCTAAAGACCACCGTATCCTGAGAGAGGAGGGAGGGTCAGGAGAACAGGAAGGTATGGAGAAGAAATTACATCTTTCTGGTGCTTTTTCTCTCTGTTTTACTTGTAAATGTGTCTAAACAGCAAAAGGAGGATCCGGTGATGATCAGCTGTTTGAATGTTGTGTAAAAGTCTGAATGAGGACGAGAGGTCACTCAGAGCAGCCCTAGAAGATGTGGCGGTACTCTGGGTGAGAGATGGGCCCCTCAGTGGCTGTAGAGGGCAGAGCAGAGCAGGAAGAGGCAACACTAATCTGCCCTGAAGCAGCAGTCTGGCACAGCACCAGCTACAGTACCAACCATCCTGGAAATGAGCTCTTCTCACCCTGAAGAAGAAATTCTCACAGTTAAGCTGAATGTGGATCCTTCTCGCCCCTCGAAAAAAGCAAAACAAAACTTTATAAAATAAAAGATACACTATATATACAAAAGTATGTGGACACCCCTTCAAGGATAGGGGATTCAGCTATTTCAGTCACACCCATTGCTGGCAGGTGTATAAAATCAAGCACACCGCCATACAATCTCCATAGACAAACATTGGCAGTAGAATGGCCTTACTGAAGAGCTGAGTGATTTCACAAGCCTAAGATCACCATGCACAATACTAAATGTCAGTGGTGTAAAGGTCGCCGCCATTGGACTCTGGAGCAGTGGAAACGCGCTCTCTGGAGTGATGAATCACGTTTCACCATCTGGTAGTCCAACGGACAAATCTGGGTTTGGCAGATGCCAGCAGAACGCTAACTGCCCAATTGCATAGTACCAACTGTAAAGGTTGGTGGAGGAGGAATAATGGTCAGGGGATGTTTTTCATGGTTTGGGCTAGGCCCCTTAGTTCCAGTGAAGGGAAATCTTAACGGCAACTTTGTTGCAATCGTTTGGGGAAGGCCCTTTCCTGTTTCAGCATGACAATGCCTCTGTGCACAAAGCGAGGTCCATACAGAAATGGTTTGTCGAGATCGGTGTGGAATAACTTGACTGGCCTGCACAGAGCCCTGACCGAAACACCTGGCCCTAATCACCCAACATTAATGCTGACCTCACTAATGATCTTGTCGCTGAATGGAAGCGAGTCCCCTCAGCAGTGTTCTAACATCTAGTGGAAAGTCTTCCCAGAAGAGTGGAGGCTGTTATAGCACCAAAGGGGGGACCAACTCCTTATTAATGCCCATGATTTTGGAATGTGATGTTTGACGAGCAGGTGTCCACACACTTCTGGTCATGTACTGTATATATTTTTTAAGCGTATCTCTGGTCCCCCTAAACTTGGCACTCTTAAACTGTCTCATAAATGTCTCATAAATGTCAGTATGACTGATCAACTCTGTCCAGTTTAATGTGAATGTCCTCGTTCATACGACTCTCATGGTGACATTTGTGTCAGTGTAAACCACAGTAGATTAGGACCCTGGCCGGGCGGTCTCTGGAAACTTCACAGGCTCTGCCTCATTCTTTTTTTGGACAGGAGCTTGGGTGCTAAAGATGGAAAAAGCCAATCGGAGTAAAAAAAAGTCAAAACCAGAGAAGGAGAGCGAGAGCACAGCCAAGAACCACAGTGTCCACACACACACACACACGCAGAGCAGTGAGAATCCATGGAGCAGAGCCAGGGTCCAGCCACTGTGACTGTGTGGGATGAGATAGACCTCTGACTCAGGCGTTTCAGCTGCAGCACGTACAGTACTGTAGAATGGGAAGGAGAGAGAGAGGATACCACACACCAGATGATTCCCATGGCTCTCTTCTCAACTATGTCACTGCTTTGGAAAGAGTGGAATGGTATTGTGCCTCACTTTTTACTTGCACACAGACATTTACAGAAACACACACACACACCACAAATGCACACAGGCACACCTTCCCCTATCCATGTTTTAAACATCCTACTGTGTTTGTCTTCCATCCCCCTTTTTCTCTGAACGGTTTCCTTTTTGAAAAGTTTAAGATGGGGTCCCAAAACCCTTGACAGGTGTCAACAGTGTTCCAAATCAGCTACCTCCCCAGATACATATCTGACTCTCTGCATCTCCTCATACACTAGATTTCATCACACATTCTGGTCAAATTCAACTGGAGCAGCAGAGTTTCATGGGAAATTATTTTATTTTGAGATATAAATCTCCGGGGGGACTTTTTGCTGTTGGACAGGCTTATGTCATGCGGAATGTCTTTCCACTGAAGCAGCTCGAGGATACCAAAAGACATTTCCATTTTTGGAGTCAGTTCCTCACACAGAATATTTTCATTCAACTCCCTCATTCAGAGCCAAAAAAACCTTTTGGTTTAAAGCGACTTGATCCCCTTTTCCAGACATATTCTCAGAGGATTAGGCTGTAAGCCCCAACTAAAGCACTCTTAATCAAATCAAAATAAATAGCCACCTTCACAAAAGGGACGCCACATTTTCTATTTTTCATGGAATTGTCCTTAGATTAAAAAAATCACGGTGGAAAGTACCCTTGCCTGCTTTGTGTGCTCTGTGTGTGTGTGTGAGACTCCTTTTCCAGCTGGTTCTGGACTATGTTGATCCAAAAAGGGGTTTAAGTGTGCTTTAGGAAGGATTGTGTCGTCATGCCTGTATGGCTGCTGGGGCAGGGAGAAAGCCTTCACTGCAGATTAAAATGACTCTCAAGTGTTTCTCAGACTCATGCTTAAACTGTGCAATTGCTCCCATGCCGATTCAGCATCCCTCCCCTCCCATAGATATCAGATCTGCAGCCAATGTCAATAGCAAAAGCTTCAGTGAAACAAACACCTGTATCCACATCTGCATAGATGCACCCTACAGAGGCTATTGAGTCCAAAATGTCATGCTGTAGTATGTGTCAGTTAAGCTGTTTTATCTGACATTTGCTTTTATTTGACATATGAAGTTTAATTCCTATAACAATGTTATCCTTGTGCTGATACGTCGTAGCTACATACTGTAATGATATGGTAATTTAGCAGATGCTTAAATCTAAAAATAGCGATTGGCTGTTCTCCTCTGTAGTGGGTGCAGAGCGATTGGCTGTTCTCCTCTGTAGTGGGTGCAGAGCGATTGGCTGTTCTCCTCTGTAGTGGGTGCAGAGCGATTGGCTTCGTGAAACTACCATAAAATAGATGACTGAATTAATTACAGTCACTATTCATGTCGAGGGATACATTTATTGTTATTGTTAACCTGGTGTCTACTCACTCCCAGATGTTCTATGTCTCCTCAGGAAACTACCCACGTCCACCCAACTACGGCGGGACCCCCAGTGCCAACTACAGCAGCCCCGGGCCAGGCTCTGGCATGACCAACAGCCAGGGTATGAATGCCAGCAGCCCCATGCACGGCCAGGGTCCCGGGCAGCCTATGGGCCGCAGTCCTGGTGTGGGAAGCCGCCCCTACCCCAACATGGCCCCCAGCTCCCCCAGTATGCCCCAGCCAGCCGGCCCTGGGATGGGCCCTCCTTCACTGGGCAATGTCAACCGCAAGGCCCAGGAGGCAGCCGCCGCTGTCATGCAGGCCGCAGCTAACTCTGTACAGGGCAGGTGAGATAACATGTTATTTTTTTAACCTGATGATGTGTGATTTGTGTGTGCGTGTGTGTGTGCATGCAAGCATGCGTGTGATCTGTGTGTGATAGCGACATTGATAGAGAGAGCGAGAAGAGGAGAGGAATTGTGCAGAAGGTGGAACACATTACTGCAATGCTCTTTTGAGAATGTATTTTTACCACCCCCTGAAATAGCATGCTAAAATTAGTGAGCATAAGGCGTCACTCACTTGTCACTACAGAGACTTGGGGCTTTATGGTCTTCAGACCAAATGTTTCAGTACCTAGTTCTCTATGCTCAGACTGGGGAGATATAGAGGAGCGTTGTGTGAGGAGCGTTGTGTGAGGAGCGTTGTGTGAGGAGCGTTGTGTGAGGAGCGTTGTGTGAGGAGCGTTGTGTGAGGAGCGTTGTGTGAAGGGCGTTGTGTGAGGAGCGTTGTGTGAGGAGCGTTGTGTGAGGAGCGTTGTGAGGAGCGGTGTGAAGGGCGTTGTGTGAAGGGCGTTGTGTGAAGGGCGTTGTGTGAAGGGCGTTGTGTGAGGAGCGTTGTGTGAGGAGCGTTGTGTGAAGAGCGTTGTGTGAGGAGGGTTGTGTGAGGAGCGTTGTGTGAAGGGCGTTGTGCGAAGAGCATTGTGTGAGGTGCGTTGTTTTAGGAGTGTTGTGTGAAGAGCGTTGTGTGAAGAGCGTTGTGTGACGGGCGTTGTGTGACGGGCGTTGTGTGAAGAGTGTTGTGTGAAGAGCGTTGTTTTAGGAGCGTTGTGTGAAGGGCGTTGTGTGAGGAGCGTTGTGTGAAGGGCGTTGTGTGAGGAGCGGTGTGAAGGGCGTTGTGTGAAGGGCGTTGTGTGAAGCGTTGAAGGGCGTTGTGTGAAGGTTGCGTTGTGTTAAGGAGCGTTGTGTGAGCGTTGTGTGAGCGTTGCGTTGTGTGAGGTGCGTTGTTTTAGGAGTGTTGTGTGAAGAGCGTTGTGTGAAGAGCGTTGTGTGAGGAGCGTTGTGTGACGGGCGTTGTGTGAGGAGCGTTGTGTGAAGAGTGTTGTGTGAAGAGCGTTGTTTTAGGAGCGTTGTGTGAAGGGCGTTGTGTGAGGAGCGTTGTGTGAAGGGCGTTGTGTGAGGAGCGGTGTGAAGGGCGTTGTGTGAGGAGCGTTGTTTTAGGAGCGTTGTGTGAAGTGAAGCGTTGTGTGAGGGCGTTGTGTGAGGAGCGTTTGTGAGGGGCGTTGTGTGAAGGGCGTTGTGTGAAGGGCGTTGTTTTAGGAGCGTGGTGTGAAGAGCGTTGTGTGAGGAGCGTTGTGTGAAGAGCGTTGTGTGAAGAGCGTTGTGTGAAGGGCGTTGTGTGAGGAGCGTTGTGTGAAGGGCGTTGTGTGAAGGGCGTTGTGTGAAGAGCGTTGTGTGAGGAGCGTTGTGTGAGGAGCGTTGTGTGAGGAGCGTTGTGCGAAGAGCGTTGTGCGAAGAGCGTTGTGCGAGGAGCGTTGTTTTAGGAGCGTTGTGTGAAGAGCGTTGTGTGAGGAGCGTTGTGTGAGGAGCGTTGTGTGAGGAGCGTTGTGTGAGGAGCGTTGTGTGAAGGGCGTTGTGTGAGGAGCGTTGTTTTAGGAGCGTTGTGTGAAGGGCGTTGTGTGAGGAGCGTTGTGTGAGGAGCATTGTGTAAGGAGCATTGTGTAAGGAGCATTGTGTGAAGGAGCGTTGTGTGAGGAGCGTTGTTTTAGGAGCGTTGTGTGAAGGGCATTGTGTGAGGAGCGTTGTGTGAAGGGCGTTGTGTGAGGAGCGTTGTGTGAAGGGCGTTGTGTGAAGGGCGTTGTGTGAAGGGCGTTGTGTGAAGGGCGTTGTTTTAGGAGCGTGGTGTGAAGAGCGGTGTGAGGAGCGTTGTGTGAAGAGCATTGTGTGAAGAGCGTTGTGTGAAGGGCGTTGTGTGAAGAGCGGTGTGTAGGGCGTTGTGTGAGGAGCGGTGTGTGAAGAGTGTTGTGTGAGGAGCGTTGTGTGAGGAGCGTTGTGTGAGGAGCGTTGTGTGAGGAGCGTTGTGTGAGGAGCGTTGTGTGAAGGGCGTTGTTTTAGGAGCGTTGTGTGAAGAGCGTTGTGTGAAGAGCGTTGTGTGAAGGGCGTTGTGTGAAGGGCGTTGTGTGAGGAGCGGTGTGTGAGGAGCGGTGTGTGAGAGAGTTGTGTGAGGAGCGTTGTTTTAGGAGTGTTGTGTGAAGAGCGTTGTTTTAGGAGCGTTGTTTTAGGAGCGTTGTGTGAAGGGCGTTGTGTGAGGAGCGTTGTTTTAGGAGCGTTGTGTGAAGAGCGTTGTGTGAAGAGCGTTGTGTGAAGAGCGTTGTGTGAAGAGCGTTGTGTGAAGGGCGTTGTGCGAAGGGCGTTGTGCGAAGAGCGTTGTGTGAAGAGCGTTGTGTGAAGGGCGTTGTGTGAGGAGCGTTGTTTTAGGAGCGTTGTGTGAAGGGCGTTGTGTGAAGAGCGTTGTGTGAGGAGGGTTGTGTGAGGAGGGTTGTGTGAAGGGCGTTGTGCGAAGAGCGTTGTGTGAAGAGCGTTGTGTGAAGAGCGTTGTGTGAGGGGCGTTGTGTGAGGGGCGTTGTGTGAGGGGCGTTGTGTGAAGAGCGTTGTGTGAAGGGCGTTGTGTGAAGGGCGTTGTGTGAGGAGCGTTGTGTGAGGAGCGTTGTGTGAGGAGCGTTGTGTGAGGAGCATTGTGTGAGGAGCGTTGTTTGAGGAGCGTTGTGTGAAGAGCGTTGTGTGAAGAGCGTTGTGTGAGGAGCGTTGTGTGAAGGGCGTTGTGTGAGGAGCGTTGTTTTAGGAGCGTTGTGTGAAGGGCGTTGTGTGAAGAGCGTTGTGTGAGGTTGTGTGAAGGAGGAAGGGCGTTGTGCGAAGAGCGTTGTGAAGAGCGTTGTGTAGAGCGTTAGTGAGGGCGTTGTGTGAGGGCGTTGTGTGAGGCGTTGTTAATGAAGGCGTTGTGTGAGGGCGTTGTGTGAGGGGTTAGTGAGGGCGTTGTGTGAAGGCGTTGTGTGAGGCGTTGTGTGAAGGAGCGTTGTGTGAGAGCGTTGTGTGAGCGTTGTGTGAAGGGCGTTGTTTGTAGGAGCGTTGTGTGAAGAGCGTTGTGTGAAGGGCGTTGTGTGAAGGAGCGTTGTGTTAGGAGCGTTGTGTGAGCGTTGTGTGAACTGGGCGTTGTGTGAGGCGTTGTGTGAGGCGTTGTGTGAGGAGCGTTGTGTGAGGAGCGTTGTGTGAGGAGCGTTGTGTGAAGAGCGTTGTGTGAGGAGCGTTGTGTGAGGAGCGTTGTGTGAAGGGCGTTGTGTGAAGGGCGTTGTGTGAAGGGCGTTGTGTGAAGGGCGTTGTGTGAGGAGCGTTGTTTTAGGAGCGTTGTGTGAAGGGCGTTGTGTGAGGAGCGTTGTGTGAGGAGCGTTGTGTGAGGAGCGTTGTGTGCCAATGAAATGCTGGGTTAAAGACTGAGTGGCAGTAAAAGACATGGGAAAGACAGTTGTACCAATGAACAAAGATGCACTATGTTACCTTGGAAAACACTTCACAAGATATGTACAACACAACACCAAGCTACTTAGGAAACTCAAAAACCACTTGGACAACAAGATTAAAAGCAGCATTATGAACAACCTTGACACATATCAAACAATGTAATGGGGATTATTATCTAGTGTGTTTGAGCATTTAATGTGTGAGTGCTTCCCAGAGCGGAGAGGAGAGGAGCAGTGGAATTGTGTGTGGGCAGTTAACTCTGGGTGAACCCTGTCAGGGGAGCATGCATGAAAAACATGGACGCTACTTTTGAAAGGGTAGATTCTCTGTCAACCAATCAGCTAGTAGGAAGAAGGGAAGTGGTCATACTGAGCAGCTCGGGGCTTTGTTTAATGAAGCAATGCTTGTTGGGAGACGGGTGGAGACCAATCAGCAATGCTTCTGCTGAAGTGGCCTTGTGGATGTTGATCTCCATCTTTGTACAGAACATCATTAATAGAACTGAGTGAGTTTTTAGAACATCATTAATAGAACTGAGTGAGTTTAAGAACATTAATAGAACTGTGTGAGTTTAAGAACATTAATAGAACTGAGTGAGTTTTTAGAACATCATTAATAGAAATGAGTGAGTTTTTAGAACATCATTAATAGAACTGAGTGAGTTTTTAGAACATCATTAATAGAACTGAGTGAGTTTTTAGAACATCATTAAGAGAACTGAGTGAGTTTTTAGAACATCATTAATAGAACTGAGTGAGTTTTTAGAACATTAATAGAACTGTGTGAGTTTAAGAACATTAATAGAACTGAGTGAGTTTTTAGAACATCATTAATAGAACTGAGTGAGTTTTAAGAACATCATTAATAGAACTGAGTGAGTTTTTAGAACATCATTAAGAGAACTGAGTGAGTTTTTAGAACATCATTAATAGAACTGAGTGAGTTTTTAGAACATCATTAATAGAACTGAGTGAGTTTTTAGAACATCATTAATAGAACTGAGTGAGTTTTTAGAACATCATTAATAGAACTGAGTGAGTTTTAAGAACATCATTAATAGAACTGAGTGAGTTTTTAGAACATTAATAGAACTGAGTGAGTTTTTAGATCATTAATAGCACTGAGTGAGTTTTTAGAACATTAATAGAACTGAGTGAGTTTAAGAACATCAATAGAACTGTGTGAGTTTAAGAACATTAATAGAACTGAGTGAGTTTTTAGAACATCATTAATAGAACTGAGTGAGTTTTTAGAACATCATTAATAGAAATGAGTGAGTTTTTAGAACATCATTAATAGAACTGAGTGAGTTTTTAGAACATTAATAGAACTGAGTGAGTTTTTAGAACATTAATAGCACTGAGTGAGTTTTTAGAACATTAATAGAACTGAGTGAGTTTTAAGAACATCATTAATAGAACTGAGTGAGTTTTTAGAACATCATTAATAGAACTGAGTGAGTTTTTAGAACATCATTAATAGAACTGAGTGAGTTTTTAGAACATCATTAATAGAACTGAGTGAGTTTTTAGAACATTAATAGAACTGTGTGAGTTTAAGAACATTAATAGAACTGAGTGAGTTTTTAGAACATCATTAATAGAACTGAGTGAGTTTTTAGAACATCATTAATAGAACTGAGTGAGTTTTTAGAACATCATTAATAGAACTGAGTGAGTTTTTAGAACATCATTAATAGAACTGAGTGAGTTTTTAGAACATCATTAATAGAACTGAGTGAGTTTTTAGAACATCATTAATAGAACTGAGTGAGTTTTTAGAACATCATTAATAGAACTGAGTGAGTTTAAGAACATTAATAGAACTGAGTGAGTTTTTAGAACATCATTAATAGAACTGAGTGAGTTTTAAGAACATCATTAATAGAACTGAGTGAGTTTTTAGAACATTAATAGAACTGAGTGAGTTTTTAGATCATTAATAGCACTGAGTGAGTTTTTAGAACATTAATAGAACTGAGTGAGTTTAAGAACATCAATAGAACTGTGTGAGTTTAAGAACACTAATAGAACTGAGTGAGTTTTTAGAACATCATTAATAGAACTGAGTGAGTTTTTAGAACATCATTAAGAGAACTGAGTGAGTTTTTAGAACATCATTAATAGAACTGAGTGAGTTTTTAGAACATTAATAGAACTGTGTGAGTTTAAGAACATTAATAGAACTGAGTGAGTTTTTAGAACATCATTAATAGAAATGAGTGAGTTTTTAGAACATCATTAATAGAACTGAGTGAGTTTTTAGAACATCATTAATAGAACTGAGTGAGTTTTTAGAACATCATTAAGAGAACTGAGTGAGTTTTTAGAACATCATTAATAGAACTGAGTGAGTTTTTAGAACATTAATAGAACTGTGTGAGTTTAAGAACATTAATAGAACTGAGTGAGTTTTTAGAACATCATTAATAGAAATGAGTGAGTTTTTAGAACATCATTAATAGAACTGAGTGAGTTTTTAGAACATCATTAATAGAACTTAGTAAGTTTAAGAACATTAATAGAACTGAGTGAGTTTTTAGAACATTAATAGAACTGAGTGAGTTTTTAGAACATCATTAATAGAACTGAGTGAGTTTTTAGAACATCATTAATAAAACTGAGTGAGTTTTTAGAACATCATTAATAGAACTGAGTGAGTTTAAGAACATTAATAGAACTGAGTGAGTTTTTAGAACATCATTAATAGAAATGAGTGAGTTTTTAGAACATCATTAATAGAACTGAGTGAGTTTTTAGAACATTAATAGAACTGAGTGAGTTTTTAGAACATTAATAGCACTGAGTGAGTTTTTAGAACATTAATAGAACTGAGTGAGTTTTAAGAACATCATTAATAGAACTGAGTGAGTTTAAGAACATTAATAGACCTGAGTGAGTTTAAGAACATTAATAGAACTGAGTGAGTTTTAGAACATCATTAATAGAACTGAGTGAGTTTTTAGAACATCATTACTAGAACTGAGTGAGTTTAAGAACATTAATAGAACTGAGTGAGTTTTTAGAACATTAATAGAACTGAGTGAGTTTTTAGAACATCATTAATAGAAATGAGTGAGTTTTTAGAACATCATTAATAGAACTGAGTGAGTTTTTAGAACATCATTAATAGAACTGAGTGAGTTTTTAGAACATCATTAATAGAACTGAGTGAGTTTTTAGAACATCATTAATAGAACTGAGTGAGTTTTCAGAACATTAATAGAACTGAGTGAGTTTTTAGAACATTAATAGAACTGAGTGAGTTTAAGAACATTAATAGAACTGAGTGAGTTTTTAGAACATCATTAATAGAACTGAGTGAGTTTTTAGAACATCATTAATAGAACTGAGTGAGTTTTTAGAACATTAATAGAACTGTGTGAGTTTAAGAACATTAATAGACCTGTGTGAGTTTAAGAACATTAATAGAACTGAGTGAGTTTTTAGAACATCATTAATAGAACTGAGTGAGTTTTTAGAACATCATTAATAGAACTGAGTGAGTTTTTAGAACATTAATAGAACTGTGTGAGTTTAAGAACATTAATAGAACTGAGTGAGTTTTTAGAACATCATTAATAGAACTGAGTGAGTTTTAAGAACATCATTAATAGAACTGAGTGAGTTTTTAGAACATTAATAGAACTGAGTGAGTTTTTAGATCATTAATAGCACTGAGTGAGTTTTTAGAACATTAATAGAACTGAGTGAGTTTAAGAACATCAATAGAACTGTGTGAGTTTAAGAACATTAATAGAACTGAGTGAGTTTTTAGAACATCATTAATAGAACTGAGTGAGTTTTTAGAACATCATTAATAGAAATGAGTGAGTTTTTAGAACATCATTAATAGAACTGAGTGAGTTTTAGAACATCATTAATAGAACTCATTAAGAGAACTGAGTGAGTTTTAGAACATCATTAATAGAACTGAGTGAGTTTTTTAGAACATCATTAATAGAACTGAGTGAGTTTTTAGAACATCATTAATAGAACATCATTAATAGAACTGAGTGAGTTTTTAGAACATCATTAATAGAACTGAGTGAGTTTTTAGAACATTATCATTAAACAGAACTGAGTGAGTTTTTAGAACATCATTAATAGAACTGAGTGAGTTTTTAGAACATCATTAATAGAACTGAGTGAGTTTTTAGAACATTAATAGAACTGAGTGAGTTTAAGAACATTAATAGAACTGAGTGAGTTTTAGAACATTAATAGAACTGAGTGAGTTTTTAGAACATCATTAATAGAACTGAGTGAGTTTTTAGAACATTAATAGAACTGAGTGAGTTTTTAGAACATTAATAGAACTGAGTGAGTTTTTAGAACATCATTAATAGAACTGAGTGAGTTTTTAGAACATCATTAATAGAACTGAGTGAGTTTTTAGAACATTAATAGAACTGAGTGAGTTTTTAACATCATTAATAGAACTGAGTGAGTTTTTAGAACATTAATTTTTAGAACATCATTAATAGAACTGAGTGAGTTTTTTAGAACATTAATAGAACTGAGTGAGTTTAAGAACATCATTAATAGAACTGTGTGAGTTTAAGAACATTAATAGAACTGAGTGAGTTTTTAGAACATCATTAATAGAACTGAGTGAGTTTTAGAACATCATTAATAGAACTGAGTGAGTTTTTAGAACATCATTAATAGAACTGAGTTTTAGAACATCATAATTTTGAGTAGAACATCATTAATAGAACTGAGTGAGTTTTTAGAACATCATTAATAGAACTGAGTGAGTTTTTAGAACATCATTAATAGAACTGAGTGAGTTTTTAGAACATTAATAGAACTGTGTGAGTTTAAGAACATTAATAGAACTGAGTGAGTTTTTAGAACATCATTAATAGAAATGAGTGAGTTTTTAGAACATCATTAATAGAACTGAGTGAGTTTTTAGAACATCATTAATAGAACTTAGTAAGTTTAAGAACATTAATAGAACTGAGTGAGTTTTTAGAACATTAATAGAACTGAGTGAGTTTTTAGAACATCATTAATAGAACTGAGTGAGTTTTTAGAACATCATTAATAGAACTGAGTGAGTTTTTAGAACATCATTAATAGAACTGAGTGAGTTTAAGAACATTAATAGAACTGAGTGAGTTTTTAGAACATCATTAATAGAAATGAGTGAGTTTTTAGAACATCATTAATAGAACTGAGTGAGTTTTTAGAACATTAATAGAACTGAGTGAGTTTTTAGAACATTAATAGCACTGAGTGAGTTTTTAGAACATTAATAGAACTGAGTGAGTTTTAAGAACATCATTAATAGAACTGAGTGAGTTTAAGAACATTAATAGACCTGAGTGAGTTTAAGAACATTAATAGAACTGAGTGAGTTTTAGAACATCATTAATAGAACTGAGTGAGTTTTTAGAACATCATTACTAGAACTGAGTGAGTTTAAGAACATTAATAGAACTGAGTGAGTTTTTAGAACATTAATAGAACTGAGTGAGTTTTTAGAACATCATTAATAGAAATGAGTGAGTTTTTAGAACATCATTAATAGAACTGAGTGAGTTTTCAGAACATTAATAGAACTGAGTGAGTTTTTAGAACATTAATAGAACTGAGTGAGTTTAAGAACATTAATAGAACTGAGTGAGTTTTTAGAACATCATTAATAGAACTGAGTGAGTTTTTAGAACATCATTAATAGAACTGAGTGAGTTTTTAGAACATTAATAGAACTGTGTGAGTTTAAGAACATTAATAGACCTGTGTGAGTTTAAGAACATTAATAGAACTGAGTGAGTTTTAGAACATCATTAATAGAACTGAGTGAGTTTTTAGAACATCATTAATAGAACTGAGTGAGTTTTTAGAACATCATTAATAGAACTGAGTGAGTTTTTAGAACATTAATAGAACTGAGTGAGTTTTTAGAACATCATTAATAGAAATGAGTGAGTTTTTAGAACATCATTAATAGAACTGAGTGAGTTTTAGAACATCATTAATAGAACTGAGTGAGTTTTTAGAACATCATTAAGAGAACTGAGTGAGTTTTTAGAACATCATTAATAGAACTGAGTGAGTTTTTAGAACATTAATAGAACTGTGTGAGTTTAAGAACATTAATAGAACTGAGTGAGTTTTTAGAACATCATTAATAGAAATGAGTGAGTTTTTAGAACATCATTAATAGAACTGAGTGAGTTTTTAGAACATCATTAATAGAACTGAGTAAGTTTAAGAACATTAATAGAACTGAGTGAGTTTTTAGAACATTAATAGAACTGAGTGAGTTTTTAGAACATCATTAATAGAACTGAGTGAGTTTTTAGAACATCATTAATAGAACTGAGTGAGTTTTAGAACATCATTAATAGAACTGAACTGTGAGTTTAAGAACATTAATAGAACTGAGTGAGTTTTTAGAACATCATTAATAGAACTGAGTGAGTTTTTAGAACATCATTAATAGAACTGAGTGAGTTTTTAGAACATTAATAGAAGTGAGTTTTAGAACATTAATAGAACTGAGTGAGTTTTAAGAACATCATTAATAGAACTGAGTGAGTTTAAGAACATTAATAGACCTGAGTGAGTTTAAGAACATTAATAGAACTGAGTGAGTTTTAGAACATCATTAATAGAACTGTGTGAGTTTAAGAACATTAATAGAACTGAGTGAGTTTTTAGAACATCATTAATAGAACTGAGTGAGTTTTTAGAACATCACTGAGTCTTAATAGAACTGAGTGAGTTTTTAGAACATCATTAATAGAACTGAGTGAGTTTTTAGAACATCATAGAACTGAAGTTTAAGAACATTAACTGAGTGAGTTTTTAGAACATCATTAATAGAACTGAGTGAGTTTTTAGAACATTAATTAGAACTGAGTGAGTTTAAGAACATTAATAGAACTGTGAGTGAGTTTAAGAACATTAATAGAACTGAGTGAGTTTTAGAACATCATTAATAGAACTGAGTGAGTTTTTAGAACATCATAATAGAACTGAGTGAGTTTTTAGAACATCATTAATAGAACTGAGTGAGTTTTAGAACATCATTAATAGAACTGAGTGAGTTTTTAGAACATCATTAATAGAACTGTGTGAGTTTTTAGAACATCATTAATAGAACTGAGTGAGTTTTAGAACATTAATAGAACTGTGTGAGTTTAAGAACATTAATAGAACTGAGTGAGTTTTTAGAACATAATAGAACTGAGTGAGTTTTTAGAACATCATTAATAGAACTGAGTGAGTTTTTAGAACATCATTAATAGAACTGAGTGAGTTTTTAGAACATTAATAGAACTGTGTGAGTTTAACTGAACATTAATAGAACTGAGTGAGTTTTAATAGAACATCATTAATAGAAATGAGTGAGTTTTTAGAACATCATTAATAGAACTGAGTGAGTTTTTAGAACATCATTAATAGAACTGAGTGAGTTTTTAGAACATCATTAAGAGAACTGAGTGAGTTTTTCAGAACATCATTAATAGAACTGAGTGAGTTTTTAGAACATTAATAGAACTGAACTGTGAGTTTTAGAACATCATTAATAGAACTGAGTGAGTTTTAGAACATTAATAGAACTGAGTGAGTTTTTAGAACCTCATTAATAGAACTGAGTGAGTTTTTAGAACATCATTAATAGAACTGAGTGAGTTTTTAGAACATCATTAATAGAACTGAGTTTAAGAGTTTTTAGAACATTAATAGAACAGTTTTTTAGAATCATTAATAGAACTGAGTGAGTTTTTAGAACATTAATAGAACTGTGTGAGTTTAAGAACATTAATAGAACTGATGAGTTTTTAGAACATCATTAATAGAACTGAGTGAGTTTTTAGAACATCATTAATAGAACTGAGTGAGTTTTTAGAACATCATTAATAGAACTGAGTGAGTTTTTAGAACATTAATAGAACTGTGTTTTAAGAACATTAATAGAACTGAGTGAGTTTTTTAATAGAACATCATTAATAGAAATGAGTGAGTTTTTAGAACATCATTAATAGAACTGAGTGAGTTTTTAGAACATCATTAATAGAACTGAGTGAGTTTTTTAGAACATCATTAATAGAACTGAGTGAGTTTTAGAACATCATTAATAGAACTGAGTGAGTTTTTAGAACATCATTAATAGAACTGAGTGAGTTTTAGAACATCATTAATAGAACTGAGTGAGTTTTTAGAACATCATTAATAGAACTGAGTGAGTTTAAGAACATTAATAGAACTGAGTGAGTTTTTAATAGAACATCATTAATAGAACTGAGTGAGTTTTAGAACATCATTAATAGAACTGAGTGAGTTTTAGAACATTAATAGAACTGAGTGAGTTTTTAGAACATTAATAGAACTGAGTGAGTTTTTAGAACATTAATAGAACTGTGTGAGTTTTTAGAACATTAATAGAACTGAGTGAGTTTTAGAACATCATTAATAGAACTGAGTGAGTTTTTAGAACATTAATAGAACTGTGTGAGTTTAAGAACATTAATAGAACTGAGTGAGTTTTAGAACATCATTAATAGAACTGAGTGAGTTTTAGAACATCATTAATAGAACTGAGTGTTTTAGTTTTAGAACATCATTAATAGAACTGAGTGAGTTTTAGAACATTAATAGAACTGTGTGAGTTTAAGAACATTAATAGAACTGAGTGAGTTTTTAGAACATCATTAATAGAAATGAGTGAGTTTTTAGAACATCATTAATAGAACTGAGTGAGTTTTTAGAACATCATTAATAGAACTGAGTGAGTTTTTAGAACATCATTAAGAGAACTGAGTGAGTTTTTAGAACATCATTAATAGAACTGAGTGAGTTTTTAGAACATTAATAGAACTGAGTGAGTTTTAGAACATCATTAATAGAACTGTGTGAGTTTAAGAACATTAATAGAACTGAAGTTTTTAGAACATCATCATTAATAGAACTGAGTGAGTTTTTAGAACATCATTAAGAGAACTGAGTGAGTTTTTAGAACATCATTAATAGAACTGAGTGAGTTTTTAGAACATTAATAGAACTGTGTGAGTTTTTAGAACATCATTAATAGAACTGAGTGAGTTTTTAGAACATTAATAGAACTGTGTGAGTTTAAGAACATTAATAGAACTGAGTGAGTTTTTAGAACATCATTAATAGAACTGAGTGAGTTTTTAGAACATCATTAATAGAACTGAGTGAGTTTTTTAGAACATCATTAATAGAACTGAGTGAGTTTTAGAACATTAATAGAACTGTGTGAGTTTAAGAACATTAATAGAACTGAGTGAGTTTTGAGAACATCATTAATAGAAATGAGTGAGTTTTAGAACATCATTAATAGAACTGAGTGAGTTTTAGAACATCATTAATTTTAGAACTGAACTGAGTGAGTTTTAGTTTTGAGTGAGAACATCATTAATAGAACTGAGTGAGTTTTTAGAACTGATCATTAATAGAACTGAGTGAGTTTTTCATTAGAACATCATTAATAGAACTGAGTGAGTTTTTAGAACATCATTAATAGAACTGAGTGAGTTTAAGAACATTAATAGTTTTTTTAGAACATCATTAATAGAACTGAGTGAGTTTTTAGAACATCATTAATAGAACTGAGTGAGTTTTTAGAACATTAATAGAACTGAGTGAGTTTTTAGAACATTAATAGCATGAACTGTGAGTTTTTAGAACATTAATAGAACTGAGTGAGTTTTAGAACATCATTAATAGAACTGAGTGATTTTAAGAACATTAATAGACCTGAGTGAGTTTTTGAACATTAATAGAACTGAGTGAGTTTTAGAACATCATTAATAGAACTGTGTGAGTTTAAGAACATTAATAGAACTGAGTGAGTTTTTCAGAACATCATTAATAGAACTGAGTGAGTTTTTAGAACATCATTAATAGAACTGAGTGAGTTTTTAGAACATCATTAATAGAACTGAGTGAGTTTTTAGAACATCATTAATAGAACTGAGTGAGTTTTTAGCACATCATTAATAGAACTGAGTGAGTTTTTCAGAACATCATTAATAGAACTGAGTGAGTTTTAGAACATTAATAGAACTGATGAGTTTTTAGAACATTAATAGAACTGAGTGAGTTTTTAATAGAACTGAGTGAGTTTTAGAACATCATTAATAGAACTGAGTGAGTTTTTAGAACATCATTAATAGAACTGAGTGAGTTTTTAGAACATTAATAGAACTGTGTGAGTTTAAGAACATTAATAGAACTGTGTGAGTTTAAGAACATTAATAGAACTGAGTGAGTTTTTAGAACATTAATAGAACTGAGTGAGTTTTTAGAACATCATTAATAGAACTGAGTGAGTTTAAGAACATTAATAGAACTGAGTGAGTTTTAGAACATCATTAATAGAACTGAGTGAGTTTTAGAACATCATTAATAGAACTGAGTGAGTTTTTAGAACATTAATAGAACTGTGTGAGTTTAAGAACATTAATAGAACTGAGTGAGTTTAAGAACATCATTAATAGAACTGAGTGAGTTTTAGAACATCATTAATAGAACTGAGTGAGTTTTAGAACATTAATAGAACTGAGTGAGTTTTAGAACATTAATAGAACTGAGTGAGTTTTAAGAACATCATTAATAGAACTGAGTGAGTTTAGTTTTAATAGAACTGATCATTAATAGAACTGAGTGAGTTTTAGAACATCATTAATAGAACTGAGTGAGTTTTAGAAGTTTAAGAACATTAATAGAACTGAGTGAGTTTTTAGAACATCATTAATAGAACTGAGTGAGTTTTTAGAACATCATTAATAGAACTGAGTGAGTTTTTAGAACATCATTAATAGAACTGAGTTTTTAGAACATCATTAATAGAACTGAGAGTGAGTTTTTAGAACATCATTAATAGAACTGAGTGAGTTTTTAGAACATCATTAATAGAACTGAGTGAGTTTTTAATAGAACTGATGAGTTTAAGAACATTAATAGAACTGAGTGAGTTTAAGAACATTAATAGAACTGAGTGAGTTTTAGAACATCATTAATAGAACTGAGTGAGTTTAAGAACATTAATAGAACTGAGTGAGTTTTTAGAACATCATTAATAGAACTGAGTGAGTTTTAGAACATCATTAATAGAACTGAGTGAGTTTTTAGAACATCATTAATAGAACTGAGTGAGTTTTTCAGAACATCATTAATAGAACTGTGTGAGTTTTTAGAACATCATTAATAGAACTGAGTGAGTTTTTAGAACATTAATAGAACTGTGTGAGTTTAAGAACATTAATAGAACTGAGTGAGTTTTAGAACATCATTAATAGAACTGAGTGAGTTTTTAGAACATCATTAATAGAACTGAGTGTGTTTTTAGAACATCATTAATAGAACTGAGTGAGTTTTAGAACATTAATAGAACTGTGTGAGTTTAAGAACATTAATAGAACTGAGTGAGTTTTTAGAACATCATTAATAGAACTGATGAGTGAGTTTTTAGAACATCATTAATAGAACTGAGTGAGTTTTTAGAACATCATTAATAGAACTGAGTGAGTTTTAGAACATCATTAAGAACATCATTAATAGAACTGAGAACTGAGTGAGTTTTAGAACATCATTAATAGAACTGAGTGAGTTTTTAGAACATTAATAGAACTGAGTGAGTTTTAGAACTGAGTGAGTTTTAGAACATTAATAGAACTGAAGAACTGAACTGTGAGTTTTTAGAACATCATTAATAGAACTGAGTGAGTTTTTAGAACATCATTAATAGAACTGAGTGAGTTTTAGAACATTAGAACAGTTTAAGAACATTAATAGAACCTGTGTGAGTTTAAGAACATTAATAGAACTGAGTGAGTTTTTAGAACATCATTAATAGAACTGAGTGAGTTTTTAGAACATCATTAATAGAACTGAGTGAGTTTTTAGAACATTAATAGAACTGTGTGAGTTTAAGAACATTAATAGAACTGAGTGAGTTTTTAGAACATCATTAATAGAAATGAGTGAGTTTTAGAACATCATTAATAGAACTGAGTGAGTTTTAGAACATCATTAATAGAACTGAGTGAGTTTTAGAACATCATTAATAGAACTGAGTGAGTTTTTAGAACATCATTAATAGAACTGAGTGAGTTTTTAGAACATTAATAGAACTGAGTGAGTTTAAGAACATTAATAGAACTGAGTGAGTTTTAGAACATCATTAATAGAAATGAGTGAGTTTTTAGAACATCATTAATAGAACTGAGTGAGTTTTTAGAACATCATTAATAGAATTGAGTAAGTTTAAGAACATTAATAGAACTGAGTGAGTTTTTAGAACATTAATAGAACTGAGTGAGTTTTTAGAACATCATTAATAGAACTGAGTGAGTTTTTAGAACATCATTAATATAACTGAGTGAGTTTTTAGAACATCATTAATAGAACTGAGTGAGTTTAAGAACATTAATAGAACTGAGTGAGTTTTTAGAACATCATTAATAGAACTGAGTGAGTTTTTAGAACATCATTAATAGAACTGAGTGAGTTTTTAGAACATTAATAGCACTGAGTGAGTTTTTAGAACATTAATAGAACTGAGTGAGTTTTAAGAACATCATTAATAGAACTGAGTGAGTTTAAGAACATTAATAGACCTGAGTGAGTTTAAGAACATTAATAGAACTGAGTGAGTTTTAGAACATCATTAATAGAACTGTGTGAGTTTAAGAACATTAATAGAACTGAGTGAGTTTTTAGAACATCATTAATAGAACTGAGTGAGTTTTTAGAACATCATTAATAGAACTGAGTGAGTTTTTAGAACATCATTAATAGAACTGAGTGAGTTTTTAGAACATCATTAATATAACTGAGTGAGTTTTTAGAACATCATTAATAGAACTGAGTGAGTTTAAGAACATTAATAGAACTGAGTGAGTTTAAGAACATTAATAGACCTGAGTGAGTTTAAGAACATTAATAGAACTGAGTGAGTTTTAGAACATCATTAATAGAACTGTGTGAGTTTAAGAACATTAATAGAACTGAGTGAGTTTTTAGAACATCATTAATAGAACTGAGTGAGTTTTTAGAACATCATTAAGAGAACTGAGTGAGTTTTTAGAACATCATTAATAGAACTGAGTGAGTTTTTAGAACATCATTAATAGAACTGTGTGAGTTTTTAGAACATCATTAATAGAACTGAGTGAGTTTTTAGAACATTAATAGAACTGTGTGAGTTTAAGAACATTAATAGAACTGAGTGAGTTTTAGAACATCATTAATAGAACTGAGTGAGTTTTTAGAACATCATTAATAGAACTGAGTGTGTTTTTAGAACATCATTAATAGAACTGAGTGAGTTTTTAGAACATTAATAGAACTGTGTGAGTTTAAGAACATTAATAGAACTGAGTGAGTTTTTAGAACATCATTAATAGAAATGAGTGAGTTTTTAGAACATCATTAATAGAACTGAGTGAGTTTTTAGAACATCATTAATAGAACTGAGTGAGTTTTTAGAACATCATTAAGAGAACTGAGTGAGTTTTTAGAACATCATTAATAGAACTGAGTGAGTTTTTAGAACATTAATAGAACTGAGTGAGTTTTAGAACATCATTAATAGAACTGTGTGAGTTTAAGAACATTAATAGAACTGAGTGAGTTTTTAGAACATCATTAATAGAACTGAGTGAGTTTTTAGAACATCATTAATAGAACTGAGTGAGTTTTTAGAACATTAATAGAACTGAGTGAGTTTAAGAACATTAATAGAACTGAGTGAGTTTTTAGAACATCATTAATAGAACTGAGTGAGTTTTTAGAACATCATTAATAGAACTGAGTGAGTTTTTAGAACATCATTAATAGAACTGTGTGAGTTTAAGAACATTAATAGAACTGAGTGAGTTTTTAGAACATCATTAATAGAAATGAGTGAGTTTTTTAGAACATCATTAATAGAACTGAGTGAGTTTTAGAACATCATTAATAGAACTGAGTGAGTTTTTAGAACATCATTAATAGAACTGAGTGAGTTTTTAGAACATCATTAATAGAACTGAGTGAGTTTTTAGAACATTAATAGAACTGTGTGAGTTTAAGAACATTAATAGAACTGAGTGAGTTTTTAGAACATCATTAATAGAAATGAGTGAGTTTTTAGAACATCATTAATAGAACTGAGTGAGTTTTAGAACATCATTAATAGAATTGAGTAAGTTTAAGAACATTAATAGAACTGAGTGAGTTTTTAGAACATTAATAGAACTGAGTGAGTTTTTAGAACATCATTAATAGAACTGAGTGAGTTTTTAGAACATCATTAATATAACTGAGTGAGTTTTTAGAACATCATTAATAGAACTGAGTGAGTTTAAGAACATTAATAGAACTGAGTGAGTTTTTAGAACATCATTAATAGAACTGAGTGAGTTTTTAGAACATCATTAATAGAACTGAGTGAGTTTTAGAACATTAATAGCACTGAGTGAGTTTTAGAACATTAATAGAACTGAGTGAGTTTTAAGAACATCATTAATAGAACTGAGTGAGTTTAAGAACATTAATAGACCTGAGTGAGTTTAAGAACATTAATAGAACTGAGTGAGTTTTAGAACATCATTAATAGAACTGTGTGAGTTTAAGAACATTAATAGAACTGAGTGAGTTTTTAGAACATCATTAATAGAACTGAGTGAGTTTTAGAACATCATTAATAGAACTGAGTGAGTTTTAGAACATCATTAATAGAACTGAGTGAGTTTTTAGAACATCATTAATATAACTGAGTGAGTTTTTAGAACATCATTAATAGAACTGAGTGAGTTTAAGAACATTAATAGAACTGAGTGAGTTTAAGAACATTAATAGACCTGAGTGAGTTTAAGAACATTAATAGAACTGAGTGAGTTTTAGAACATCATTAATAGAACTGTGTGAGTTTAAGAACATTAATAGAACTGAGTGAGTTTTTAGAACATCATTAATAGAACTGAGTGAGTTTTTAGAACATCATTAAGAGAACTGAGTGAGTTTTTAGAACATCATTAATAGAACTGAGTGAGTTTTTAGAACATCATTAATAGAACTGTGTGAGTTTTTAGAACATCATTAATAGAACTGAGTGAGTTTTTAGAACATTAATAGAACTGTGTGAGTTTAAGAACATTAATAGAACTGAGTGAGTTTTTAGAACATCATTAATAGAACTGAGTGAGTTTTTAGAACATCATTAATAGAACTGAGTGTGTTTTTAGAACATCATTAATAGAACTGAGTGAGTTTTTAGAACATTAATAGAACTGTGTGAGTTTAAGAACATTAATAGAACTGAGTGAGTTTTTAGAACATCATTAATAGAAATGAGTGAGTTTTTAGAACATCATTAATAGAACTGAGTGAGTTTTTAGAACATCATTAATAGAACTGAGTGAGTTTTTAGAACATCATTAAGAGAACTGAGTGAGTTTTTAGAACATCATTAATAGAACTGAGTGAGTTTTTAGAACATTAATAGAACTGAGTGAGTTTTAGAACATCATTAATAGAACTGTGTGAGTTTAAGAACATTAATAGAACTGAGTGAGTTTTTAGAACCTCATTAATAGAACTGAGTGAGTTTTTAGAACATCATTAATAGAACTGAGTGAGTTTTTAGAACATTAATAGAACTGTGTGAGTTTAAGAACATTAATAGACCTGTGTGAGTTTAAGAACATTAATAGAACTGAGTGAGTTTTAGAACATCATTAATAGAACTGAGTGAGTTTTAGAACATCATTAATAGAACTGAGTGAGTTTTAGAACATTAATAGAACTGTGTGAGTTTAAGAACATTAATAGAACTGAGTGAGTTTTTAGAACATCATTAATAGAAATGAGTGAGTTTTTAGAACATCATTAATAGAACTGAGTGAGTTTTTAGAACATCATTAATAGAACTGAGTGAGTTTTTAGAACATCATTAAGAGAACTGAGTGAGTTTTTAGAACATCATTAATAGAACTGAGTGAGTTTTTAGAACATTAATAGAACTGTGTGAGTTTAAGAACATTAATAGAACTGAGTGAGTTTTTAGAACATCATTAATAGAAATGAGTGAGTTTTTAGAACATCATTAATAGAACTGAGTGAGTTTTTAGAACATCATTAATAGAATTGAGTAAGTTTAAGAACATTAATAGAACTGAGTGAGTTTTTAGAACATTAATAGAACTGAGTGAGTTTTTAGAACATCATTAATAGAACTGAGTGAGTTTTTAGAACATCATTAATAGAACTGAGTGAGTTTTTAGAACATCATTAATAGAACTGAGTGAGTTTAAGAACATTAATAGAACTGAGTGAGTTTTTAGAACATCATTAATAGAACTGAGTGAGTTTTTAGAACATCATTAATAGAACTGAGTGAGTTTTTAGAACATTAATAGCACTGAGTGAGTTTTTAGAACATTAATAGAACTGAGTGAGTTTTAAGAACATCATTAATAGAACTGAGTGAGTTTAAGAACATTAATAGACCTGAGTGAGTTTAAGAACATTAATAGAACTGAGTGAGTTTTAGAACATCATTAATAGAACTGTGTGAGTTTAAGAACATTAATAGAACTGAGTGAGTTTTTAGAACATCATTAATAGAACTGAGTGAGTTTTTAGAACATCATTAATAGAACTGAGTGAGTTTTTAGAACATCATTAATAGAACTGAGTGAGTTTTTAGAACATCATTAATATAACTGAGTGAGTTTTTAGAACATCATTAATAGAACTGAGTGAGTTTAAGAACATTAATAGAACTGAGTGAGTTTAAGAACATTAATAGACCTGAGTGAGTTTAAGAACATTAATAGAACTGAGTGAGTTTTAGAACATCATTAATAGAACTGTGTGAGTTTAAGAACATTAATAGAACTGAGTGAGTTTTTAGAACATCATTAATAGAACTGAGTGAGTTTTTAGAACATCATTAAGAGAACTGAGTGAGTTTTTAGAACATCATTAATAGAACTGAGTGAGTTTTTAGAACATCATTAATAGAACTGTGTGAGTTTTTAGAACATCATTAATAGAACTGAGTGAGTTTTTAGAACATTAATAGAACTGTGTGAGTTTAAGAACATTAATAGAACTGAGTGAGTTTTTAGAACATCATTAATAGAACTGAGTGAGTTTTTAGAACATCATTAATAGAACTGAGTGTGTTTTTAGAACATCATTAATAGAACTGAGTGAGTTTTTAGAACATTAATAGAACTGTGTGAGTTTAAGAACATTAATAGAACTGAGTGAGTTTTTAGAACATCATTAATAGAAATGAGTGAGTTTTTAGAACATCATTAATAGAACTGAGTGAGTTTTTAGAACATCATTAATAGAACTGAGTGAGTTTTTAGAACATCATTAAGAGAACTGAGTGAGTTTTTAGAACATCATTAATAGAACTGAGTGAGTTTTTAGAACATTAATAGAACTGAGTGAGTTTTAGAACATCATTAATAGAACTGTGTGAGTTTAAGAACATTAATAGAACTGAGTGAGTTTTTAGAACCTCATTAATAGAACTGAGTGAGTTTTTAGAACATCATTAAGAGAACTGAGTGAGTTTTTAGAACATCATTAATAGAACTGAGTGAGTTTTTAGAACATCATTAATAGAACTGAGTGAGTTTAAGAACATTAATAGAACTGAGTGAGTTTTTAGAACATCATTAATAGAACTGAGTGAGTTTTTAGAACATCATTAATAGAACTGAGTGAGTTTTTAGAACATTAATAGAACTGTGTGAGTTTAAGAACATTAATAGAACTGAGTGAGTTTTTAGAACATCATTAATAGAAATGAGTGAGTTTTTAGAACATCATTAATAGAACTGAGTGAGTTTTTAGAACATCATTAATAGAACTGAGTGAGTTTTTAGAACATCATTAATAGAACTGAGTGAGTTTTTAGAACATCATTAATAGAACTGAGTGAGTTTTTAGAACATTAATAGAACTGTGTGAGTTTAAGAACATTAATAGAACTGAGTGAGTTTTTAGAACATCATTAATAGAAATGAGTGAGTTTTTAGAACATCATTAATAGAACTGAGTGAGTTTTTAGAACATCATTAATAGAATTGAGTAAGTTTAAGAACATTAATAGAACTGAGTGAGTTTTTAGAACATTAATAGAACTGAGTGAGTTTTTAGAACATCATTAATAGAACTGAGTGAGTTTTTAGAACATCATTAATATAACTGAGTGAGTTTTTAGAACATCATTAATAGAACTGAGTGAGTTTAAGAACATTAATAGAACTGAGTGAGTTTTTAGAACATCATTAATAGAACTGAGTGAGTTTTTAGAACATCATTAATAGAACTGAGTGAGTTTTTAGAACATTAATAGCACTGAGTGAGTTTTTAGAACATTAATAGAACTGAGTGAGTTTTAAGAACATCATTAATAGAACTGAGTGAGTTTAAGAACATTAATAGACCTGAGTGAGTTTAAGAACATTAATAGAACTGAGTGAGTTTTAGAACATCATTAATAGAACTGTGTGAGTTTAAGAACATTAATAGAACTGAGTGAGTTTTAGAACATCATTAATAGAACTGAGTGAGTTTTAGAACATCATTAATAGAACTGAGTGAGTTTTTAGAACATCATTAATAGAACTGAGTGAGTTTTTAGAACATCATTAATATAACTGAGTGAGTTTTTAGAACATCATTAATAGAACTGAGTGAGTTTAAGAACATTAATAGAACTGAGTGAGTTTAAGAACATTAATAGACCTGAGTGAGTTTAAGAACATTAATAGAACTGAGTGAGTTTTAGAACATCATTAATAGAACTGTGTGAGTTTAAGAACATTAATAGAACTGAGTGAGTTTTTAGAACATCATTAATAGAACTGAGTGAGTTTTTAGAACATCATTAAGAGAACTGAGTGAGTTTTTAGAACATCATTAATAGAACTGAGTGAGTTTTTAGAACATCATTAATAGAACTGTGTGAGTTTTTAGAACATCATTAATAGAACTGAGTGAGTTTTTAGAACATTAATATAACTGTGTGAGTTTAAGAACATTAATAGAACTGAGTGAGTTTTTAGAACATCATTAATAGAACTGAGTGAGTTTTTAGAACATCATTAATAGAACTGAGTGTGTTTTTAGAACATCATTAATAGAACTGAGTGAGTTTTTAGAACATTAATAGAACTGTGTGAGTTTAAGAACATTAATAGAACTGAGTGAGTTTTTAGAACATCATTAATAGAAATGAGTGAGTTTTTAGAACATCATTAATAGAACTGAGTGAGTTTTAGAACATCATTAATAGAACTGAGTGAGTTTTTAGAACATCATTAAGAGAACTGAGTGAGTTTTTAGAACATCATTAATAGAACTGAGTGAGTTTTTAGAACATTAATAGAACTGAGTGAGTTTTAGAACATCATTAATAGAACTGTGTGAGTTTAAGAACATTAATAGAACTGAGTGAGTTTTTAGAACCTCATTAATAGAACTGAGTGAGTTTTTAGAACATCATTAAGAGAACTGAGTGAGTTTTTAGAACATCATTAATAGAACTGAGTGAGTTTTTAGAACATTAATAGAACTGTGTGAGTTTAAGAACATTAATAGAACTGAGTGAGTTTTTAGAACATCATTAATAGAACTGAGTGAGTTTTTAGAACATCATTAATAGAACTGAGTGAGTTTTTAGAACATCATTAATAGAACTGAGTGAGTTTTTAGAACATTAATAGAACTGTGTGAGTTTAAGAACATTAATAGAACTGAGTGAGTTTTTAGAACATCATTAATAGAAATGAGTGAGTTTTTAGAACATCATTAATAGAACTGAGTGAGTTTTTAGAACATCATTAATAGAACTGAGTGAGTTTTTAGAACATCATTAATAGAACTGAGTGAGTTTTTAGAACATCATTAATAGAACTGAGTGAGTTTTTAGAACATCATTAATAGAACTGAGTGAGTTTTTAGAACATCATTAATAGAACTGAGTGAGTTTTTAGAACATCATTAATAGAACTGAGTGAGTTTAAGAACATTAATAGAACTGAGTGAGTTTTTAGAACATCATTAATAGAACTGAGTGAGTTTTTAGAACATCATTAATAGAACTGAGTGAGTTTTTAGAACATTAATAGAACTGAGTGAGTTTTTAGAACATTAATAGCACTGAGTGAGTTTTTAGAACATTAATAGAACTGAGTGAGTTTTAAGAACATCATTAATAGAACTGAGTGATTTTAAGAACATTAATAGAACTGAGTGAGTTTTAGAACATCATTAATAGAACTGTGTGAGTTTAAGAACATTAATAGAACTGAGTGAGTTTTTAGAACATCATTAATAGAACTGAGTGAGTTTTTAGAACATCATTAATAGAACTGAGTGAGTTTTTAGAACATCATTAATAGAACTGAGTGAGTTTTTAGAACATCATTAATAGAACTGAGTGAGTTTTTAGCACATCATTAATAGAACTGAGTGAGTTTTTAGAACATCATTAATAGAACTGAGTGAGTTTTTAGAACATCATTAATAGAACTGAGTGAGTTTTTAGAACATCATTAATAAAACTGAGTGAGTTTTTAGAACATTAATAGAACTGAGTGAGTTTTTAGAACATCATTAATAGAAATGAGTGAGTTTTTAGCACATCATTAATAGAACTGAGTGAGTTTTTAGAACATCATTAATAGAACTGAGTGAGTTTTTAGAACATCATTAATAGAACTGAGTGAGTTTTTAGAACATCATTAATAAAACTGAGTGAGTTTTTAGAACATTAATAGAACTGAGTGAGTTTTTAGAACATCATTAATAGAAATGAGTGAGTTTTTAGAACATCATTAATAGAACTGAGTGAGTTTAAGAACATTAATAGAACTGAGTGAGTTTAAGAACATTAATAGAACTGAGTGAGTTTTTAGAACATCATTAATAGAACTGAGTGAGTTTTTAGAACATCATTAATAGAACTGAGTGAGTTTTTAGAACATCATTAATAGAACTGTGTGAGTTTAAGAACATTAATAGAACTGTGTGAGTTTAAGAACATTAATAGAACTGAGTGAGTTTTTAGAACATCATTAATAGAACTGAGTGAGTTTTTAGAACATCATTAATAGAACTGAGTGAGTTTTTAGAACATCATTAATAGAACTGAGTGAGTTTTTAGTCAGTAATTTGGAACACTGTTGACACCTGTCAAGGGTTTTGGGACCCCATCTTAAACTTTCCAAAAAGGAAACTGTTCAGAGAAAAAGGGGGATGGAAGACAAACACAGTAGGATGTTTAAAACATGGATAGGGGAAGGTGTGCCTGTGTGCATTTGTGGTGTGTGTGTGTGTGTTTCTGTACATGATAAATGCACGCTCGAGGGCGCCAGGCTACCGGTCATTATGCGCATCGGTTTTCTTCATTGCGTGCAGCTTGGACTCACCTGGACTCCCTCACTTTGTTGACTACCCCTGCATATATGTCTGCTACTCTGTGTTGTTCCCTGTAGTAGTATTGTTTGTTGTGTTTAAGTCCAGGCGTTGTTCTTGTTCCGTTGCATGTCCGTCTATATTAAATGGCTCACTCCCTGTACCTGCTTCTCATCTCCTGCGTTGGGCGTTGCAAAACTAATCTGGCCAATGCTAGCATCACTGGCTAAAATTGAAAGATTTTACTGACTGCTAACTGCTGACCTGTGTTTTGCTTTATGTTTCTAATTATAGCATCTTGTATAATTTTCCTGGCTCTCTTGACTCCTCCTATAAGGGCATAAGGCTAGGCCCAAATGCAGACACAGGAGGCAGATGGTTTGAGTCTTTGATATTTATTATATTCGAAAAGGGTAGGCAAGAGAATGGTCGTGGACAGGCAAAAGGTCAAAACCAGTTCAGAGTCCAGGAAGTACAGTGTGGCAGGCAGGCTTGAGGTCAGGACAGGCAGAATGGTCAGGCAGGCGGGTACAGAGTCCAGAAACAGGCAAGGCTCAAAACCTGGAGGAATAGCAAAAGAGAATAGAAAAAGCAGGCGCATGGGAAAAACACGCTGGTTGACTTGAACAGGCAAGACAAACTGGCACAGAGAGACAGGAAACACAGACCTTACTGTGAAATGCTTACTTACAAGCCCTTAACCAACAATGTGCTGAATACAACCGATGTAGACCTTACTGTGAAATGCTTACTTACAAGCCCTTAACCAACAGATGTAGACCTTACTGTGAAATGCTTACTTACAAGCCCTTAACCAACAATGTGCTGAATACAACCGATGTAGACCTTACTGTGAAATGCTTACTTACAAGCCCTTAACCAACAATGTGCTGAATACAACAGATGTAGACCTTACTGTGAAATGCTTACTTACAAGCCCTTAACCAACAATGTGCTGAATACAACAGATGTAGACCTTACTGTGAAATGCTTACTTACAAGCCCTTAACCAACAATGTGCTGAATACAACCGATGTAGACCTTACTGTGAAATGCTTACAAGCCCTTAACAACAATGCCCTGAACCAACAGATGTAGACCTTACTGTGAAATGCTTACTTACAAGCCCTTAACCAACAGATGTAGACCTTACTGTGAAATGCTTACTTACAAGCCCTTAACCAACAGATGTAGACCTTACTGTGAAATGCTTACTTACAAGCCCTTAACCAACAGATGTAGACCTTACTGTGAAATGCTTACTTACAAGCCCTTAACCAACAGATGTAGACCTTACTGTGAAATGCTTACTTACAAGCCCTTAACCAACAATGTGCTGAATACAACAGATGTAGACCTTACTGTGAAATGCTTACTTACAAGCCCTTAACCAACAATGTGCTGAATACAACCGATGTAGACCTTACTGTGAAATGCTTACTTACAAGCCCTTAACCAACAATGTGCTGAATACAACCCATGTAGACCTTACTGTGAAATGCTTACTTACAAGCCCTTAACCAACAATGTGCTGATACAACCCATGTAGACCTTACTGTGAAATGCTTACTTACAAGCCCTTAACCAACAATGTGCTGAATACAACCGATGTAGACCTTACTGTGAAATGCTTACTTCAAGCCCTTAACCAACAATGTGCTGAATACAACCGATGTAGACCTTACTGTGAAATGCTTACTTACAAGCCCTTAACCAACCGATGTAGACCTTACTGTGAAATGCTTACTTACAAGCCCTTAACCAACAGATGTAGACCTTACTGTGAAATGCTTACTTACAAGCCCTTAACCAACAGATGTAGACCTTACTGTGAAATGCTTACTTACAAGCCCTTAACCAACAATGTGCTGAATACAACCGATGTAGACCTTACTGTGAAATGCTTACTTACAAGCCCTTAACCAACAATGTGCTGAATACAACCGATGTAGACCTTACTGTGAAATGCTTACTTACAAGCCCTTAACCAACCGATGTAGACCTTACTGTGAAATGCTTACTTACAAGCCCTTAACCAACAATGTGCTGAATACAACCGATGTAGACCTTACTGTGAAATGCTTACTTCAAGCCCTTAACCAACAATGTGCTGAATACAACCGATGTAGACCTTACTGTGAAATGCTTACTTACAAGCCCTTAACCAACAATGTGCTGAATACAACAGATGTAGACCTTACTGTGAAATGCTTACTTACAAGCCCTTAACCAACAGATGTAGACCTTACTGTGAAATGCTTACTTACAAGCCCTTAACCAACAGATGTAGACCTTACTGTGAAATGCTTACTTACAAGCCCTTAACCAACAGATGTAGACCTTACTGTGAAATGCTTACTTACAAGCCCTTAACCAACAGATGTAGACCTTACTGTGAAATGCTTACTTACAAGCCCTTAACCAACAGATGTAGACCTTACTGTGAAATGCTTACTTACAAGCCCTTAACCAACAGATGTAGACCTTACTGTGAAATGCTTACTTACAAGCCCTTAACCAACAGATGTAGACCTTACTGTGAAATGCTTACTTACAAGCCCTTAACCAACAGATGTAGACCTTACTGTGAAATGCTTACTTACAAGCCCTTAACCAACAATGTGCTGAATACAACCGATGTAGACCTTACTGTGAAATGCTTACTTACAAGCCCTTAACCAACAATGTGCTGAATACAACAGATGTAGACCTTACTGTGAAATGCTTACTTACAAGCCCTTAACCAACAATGTGCTGAATACAACCGATGTAGACCTTACTGTGAAATGCTTACTTACAAGCCCTTAACCAACAATGTGCTGAATACAACAGATGTAGACCTTACTGTTAAATGCTTACTTACAAGCCCTTAACCAATAATGTGCTGAATACAACCGATGTAGACCTTACTGTGAAATGCTTACTTACAAGCCCTTAACCAACAATGTGCTGAATACAACCGATGTAGACCTTACTGTGAAATGCTTACTTACAAGCCCTTAACCAACCGATGTAGACCTTACTGTGAAATGCTTACTTACAAGCCCTTAACCAATAATGTGCTGAATACAACCGATGTAGACCTTACTGTGAAATGCTTACTTACAAGCCCTTAACCAACAATGTGCTGAATACAACCGATGTAGACCTTACTGTGAAATGCTTACTTACAAGCCCTTAACCAACCGATGTAGACCTTACTGTGAAATGCTTACTTCAAGCCCTTAACCAACAATGTGCTGAATACAACAGATGTAGACCTTACTGTGAAATGCTTACTTACAAGCCCTTAACCAACAATGTGCTGAATACAACAGATGTAGACCTTACTGTGAAATGCTTACTTACAAGCCCTTAACCAACAATGTGCTGAATACAACAGATGTAGACCTTACTGTGAAATGCTTACTTACAAGCCCTTAACCAACAATGTGCTGAATACAACCGATGTAGACCTTACTGTGAAATGCTTACTTACAAGCCCTTAACCTCTTCAGTCGACCCTCTACTTTTTTGAACATTTAGTTAAAAATCGCGCAACATTTCAGCGCCCTGCTACTCATGCCAGGAATATAGTACGTTCATATGGTTAGAATGTGTGGATAGGAAACCCTCGGACGTTTTTAAAACTGGTTAAATCACGACTGTGGCTATTACATAACATTACATAACGTGCGTTACATCGGAAAGCGCAGGAAAACCTGATCACAGAAAATGGAAATAAATATCCTTGCGCCACTTCCAGCAATTGTTAACAGTGAGCCGAATTAGATAAGACCGAGCATTCAACTCCCACAGCATCCCCATGTTGTCTAGAGTCTTGTGAATTGAATCATCTTTGATTCTTGGTTGAACCGAAAGAGGGGCACGACTTACCTCCGGTCTCCGCCCAGATCATTCCGGAAGAGCTCTCTCCTGAAATTTTTTCCAAGACGACAGCTAATGATTTCTACATCGCCTATGGATGATTTTTATCGCTTATTAACGTTTACTAATACCTAAAGTAGCATTACAAACGTATTTCGAAGTGTTTTGTGAAAGTTTATCGTCTACTTTTTGAATTTTAAAAAATGACGTTACGTTGTGAAATCGCTGTTTTTTTCGTTTATCACACAGTTTACATATAACGATATCTTGGCTTTATATGGCCCGATTTAATCGAAATAAAGACCCAATAGTGTTTATGGGACATCTAGGAGTGCCAACAAAGAAGATGGTGAAAGGTAATGACTGTTTTCTATTTTATTGTGCGGTTTGTGTAACGCCGAAATGCTAATTATTTTGTTTACGTCCCCTGCTGTGCTTTTCTGTTGTAGTGTATTGGTGCATGCTATCAGATAATAGCTTCTCATGCTGTCGCCGAAAAGCATTTTAAAAATCTGACTTGTTGCCTGGATTCACAACGAGTGTAGCTTTAATTTGATACCCTGCATGTGTATTTTAATGAACTTTTGAGTTTTAACTAATACTATTAGCATTTAGCGTAGCGCATTTGCATTTCCAGAGCTCTAGTTGGGACGCAAGCGTCCCAAGTAGAGGCAAGAGGTTAACCAACAATGCAGTTTTATGAAAAATCAGAGTCAAAAAAAAAGATTTACTAAATAAACTAAAGTAAAAAACAAAAGAGCAACAATAAAATAACAGTAACAAGGCAATATACAGGGGGTACCGGTACCGAGTCAATGTGCAGGGGTACAGGTTAGTCCAGTTAATTGAGGTAACATGTACATGTAGGTAGGGGTAAAGTGACTATGCATATATTACAGACAATAAACAGCCAGTAGCAGCAGTGTAAAAAAAAAGGGGGGGTCAATGCAAATAGTCCAGGTAGCCATTTTGGACCTAGACTTGGCGCTCCGGTACTGCTTGCCGTGCAGTAGCAGAGATAACAGTCTATGACTAGGGCGGCAATATTTAGGGCCTTCCCCTGACACCTGCTGGTATAGAGGTCCTGGATGGCAGGAAGCTTCCAGTTTCAAATGAATGTCGACATCGCTCATATGTAATATCACAAACAAACGTAAAAATAGTTGCCACAGTGAAATGAGAATCATCTTTATCCCCCATGTGTGTTAATAATGACAAACAAATCCTCCTCCATGTTGGATCTGCTAACATTCGCTTCTCTGTGGAGAGAGCGCCCACCGTGGTCGATGGTGATGCATCATGGAGCCTGTTGACATTTGGAGAATCCTGTGTGTGTCTGCGTTGGTTGACACTGTTTGATTAATGGTGCAGATCAGGAGCGCTGCAGACAGACTATGTAAATGCTGAAGGAGCCATTAACAGACATCTTCACTGTCAATAAGAAGTGGCACAACATGATGCATACTGCTGGGGCAAATCACACAGCCTGTCAGTCTCCACTCTCATTCCACCAGACACCCAGACATAGGCCCACAGGGAGAGAGGGGTGAGGCAGGAGAGTGAGGGAGAGTGTGTATTAGGTAGTTGTTGTGAAACTGTTAGATTACTTGTTAGATATTACTGCACGGTCGGAACTTGAGGCACAAGCATTTCGCTACACCCGCATTAACATCTGCTAATCATGTGTATGTGACCAATAAAATGTGATTTGATTTGATTTGAGAAGGAGGCATTGTCTTTGTCCTATTTCAGCACTGTTACCCTGTCTCTCTCCCAGCCTGTCTTGCCATCCTCTCTCTACACCTCCCTCTCTCCATCCTTTCCCCCTCTCTCTCACTCTCATCACCCTTTCATCTAGACCCTCAGAATTGTCTCTTCCAGTTTCTGTCCTAGTTTCCATCATAGAGAATACATACTAATTAGCATGCTTAGCATGCTGATTTTCATCTTCAGAAGCAGTTATTTCGGGACAGGGAGAATGCAGTGTCAGTGAACCATGCTGTGAATACTAGATCCCCCTCCATGGATGGTACTGTATGCAGACTCTCTGTGTGTCTCTCAGTCTGTCCCCAGATGTAGCGATGATCTGAGGGTGGCTGGGAATGCAATTAGTGCTGTCTGATTGAAACACAGAGGGAAGCAGTGTGTGTGTGTGTGTGTGTGTGTGATAAAGGGCAGCTCTACTGGTCCCCCAGCTGACTTTGAAGAGGCAGAGAGCTGACAGCTCCTCGCTCTGCGGCTGCACGTGTGTGGTGTTGCCATGGAGAAAGGAGAAAGGAAGGGAGGGGGACAGTTTTAGGAGAATTGTGGACCCTCCCCCCATGTCCCCTTTTGTTTTGCTCTCTTTCTAAACCCTTGTTGTGTTTTGTCCTGAACAGCTGAGGAAGATTAAGGGGAAATTAATCTGAAACACTGGGTTTAGTTTTTACTCTTTTATAGTCCTGAATCTGATCTGAGAGCAGCATGGTGAAACATTTCAACCTGTTGTGGTCTGTGTGAAAACAAGCAGCCCTCAGACCACCTCCTCATGTGTCTGGCATGCCTTTGGCACGGCCTCACCACACCACCCACACAATCCACGGAAGGAAATAATCTGAAGATTAAGGGGAAATTGGATTTCATCTCCTCGCTGTCTGGAGATCGTCTGTCATCTGGAGAAACGCACGTGCACACCAAACAGCCTAAACCATGTCCCTGGGATTGACTATTCCAGATTCATTACGCAGAATGCCAAATGAGCAGAGCAAGGCCACTGTGATATCCAATGGCTGGATGGTGATAAGTGTGTTCGTGTTTTTCCCCAGTCCTCAGAGGCTCTCTTAAGGGCCTTGAATTATACATTATGTTTGTATCACCCATGCTTGGTCTGATACTTAGAAAAATAATATGTCTATGTTTTACATTTTAATCATTTAGCTGACACTCCTACCCAGAGTGATTTACACTAGTGAGTGCATACATTTTCATACTTTTTGCGTGCTTGTCCTCGGTGGAAATTGAACCCACAACCCTAGCATTGCAAGGGTCATGCTCTACCACCTGATCCACATAGCTTGGACCACACAGCTTGGACCATGCAGTTTAAACCACCTGTGTCAACTTGCTCTTGTCTTGTAAGTGTACCCAAGGAGCTGGGTTATCTTAGGTTTTACATTGAGATAATACTATTGCATGGCTTGTAGATGTACAACATGAGTACAGTCTTGAGTGAAGGAAGGTGTTGGGGTTTGGAGAACAGAAGAATAACATTAGGAAGCTAGGTGTTGTCCTGGCTATGTCTGCTGAAGACAGAAATTGTTTTTAAAATTACTTTGGTAGCTGTTCCTGGAGCTACAGAAACACGGCTTGTAGAAAATAAGCACTTAGAGAAAGCAAGCTTCAAAAAAATGAAATCAAAGGAAATGGAAAAGGGGCAAAGAGAGAGAGAGCGAAAAAAGAGCACTTCAGGGTAAATCCGTGCCAAATAATTCATTTCTGACCTCCTTAGCAAGTAAATTTACTAAATAAATAAGAGCTGCTTGAATGTCAAGAATGCGTTTCTGCTGCCCACAGCGTTGTGGCTCACAGGCAGCCTTGGCATCAGCACCAGCTAGGCTTTAATAAATGGCTTCTCTCTCTCCGTCGGAGCTGTTTGATGTAAGGGGGGGGCTTTTCTCAGTATTTAATATGTTAAGGCTGTCCCTTCATTCGCTGTTTTATTTTAGATTATGTTTGGGTTTAGTCAGGCAGTCAGACAGGCAGACACTAGCTGAGCTGGCTTCTTGAAATGAAGCGGAGGGCTGAGAGCTGAGGGCTGAGAGCTGAGGGCTGAGAGCTGAGGGCTGAGAGCTGAGGGCTGAGGGCTGAGAGCTGAGGGCTGAGAGCTGAGAGGGAGCTGCCTTGAGAGCAGATTGTGCCCATATATAATTCATATTGTTCATACCCTCCCACTGACTACACCAGGCAACCCCCCCTTTTTCTCTCTCTCTCACCACAGTCTCTCTCTTTTTTCTCTCTTTTTTCTCTTTTTTTTTCTCTCTTTTTCTCTCACTCTCCCTCTCACCAGGCAGGGGTGTCAGAGAGTGGTGTGGCTGGGTATTAATAGGGGCTGGATGGTGGAGGTGGCAGTACCCCTCTTTTCTTCCTGACACACTTTTGTTGCAGTGAGTGTGTACAATGGACAGCCAGGAAGGGGACTTTGACACTGACACTGTAGTGCTGCTCTGGATCTGTCTGTGTGACTGCAGCTGACTGTCTCGCACCTGGTAACCATGGCAGCCCTTGGCAACGGCCCTCACTTTCTCTCTCCCCGGGCGTGGTCAGAGACAGGCCTCCTCGGATGTCCTTCACACATGTGGGCAGAATACTAAGGACAGGGAGCAGAGCTTCATGCATGAGGACGAGGGGAGAAAGAAAGACGGACAGACAGACAGACAGGGGGAGGGAGGGAGGGAGGGAGGGAGGGGGAGGGAGGAGGGAGGGAGGGAGGGAGACAGGACTAGGGCTGGGACTGACTGCAGGTCTACTCATTTAAATAGAACAGTAATTACTCATTTGTTTATCTGATTGAAAGCACATATTATTTTTCTCAGATTATTTCAAGTGGCTCTAAATTTGGCTAACGTCTCATGAGAGCATTATTCATAATGTTTTGCGCTGGTAGTAATGACCTAGTGCTTTCTGTCTTTGTTATTTCTGGGCTTCAACTAAATCCACATTTTATGGTTAGGGACAGGAGTTTTTCCTGACTTTATGGTACAACTTGCTGCCTCACAGATTCACTTGAAAGCAGTGTCAACTCAGCAGGAACTTTTTGAGAAGCAGATAAACAAAACAGCTGGGCTGTTTATCACTGTGTTCTCCCGGGCTTCAGCAACACTGCACAAAAGCTGAGAGAGAGAGAGAGAAAGAGAGAGAGACGGTGCTGCTGGGTTTGATGCTTCTCTGTGAGAGGAGCTCAGTTTCCCCTCAACCGTCCCCTAGCTCACGCTACAATGACTACTGGATGCTACAGTACAGCTTGTTCTGTGAGCTGGAATCCCCCCCCCCCCTCTTACTGTCTCACCAGGGACACTCTTACAGTACTCTCCTTTTCCTATCTTTTCCTCTCTGCTCTCTCACTCTCTCGCTGTTTTTCTCCCTCTTCTCTTCTCTCTTTTATCTATCTCTCTCTCTCTCAATCCATCTCTACCTCTCTCTCTCTCTCTCTCTCTCAATCCCTCTCTACCTCCCTCTACCTACCTACCTACCTCCCTCCTCTCTGCTTTTCCCTCATTCTCTTTGCAGCAACAGGGTGTTTTCCCTCAGCAAAGGTGCCCGAGAGCAAGATAAATGCGCTGCGCCTTTTTTGATAGCAGCACATACATACATTAAGTGTGATTAAACGGCCTGCGTTCCCTCCATCAAGTGTTTCCTTAATGGCCTTTTTTTATGACATGATTTAGTAATAATGGACTAGCGCCACAGTCAACCTCCACTTTGTTGTAGATGTTTTGTATTACAGTATCCACATGAGAGCTGGGGCTGGTGTTTTTCTGTAAGGGCCCATGTCGGATTTAGATGCAGTATAGAGAAATAGTACTTTCCGGAACAGAAAAGATCTACTCAGACACGCATGGTAATGGTAATGACACAATGAAAACCTATCAATTACTTATTTGTTTCTTCTGGATTTATTAAAACTATCAACACCATGTGGTAACATGTTAGCTACAAATTGGGTTGCATTCTTTGAAGTAAGTAACAGAAAATACCCAATGATGCCACATCATTTCCTTGTAAATACCCGGCAAATCCCATAAAAGTCCCGTAAAATAAAGTGCTGCCAAGAAACGGTCCATAACAGGCAGGATGTGATTGATGTGAGTGTATGTTGTTGTCTGTGAGCCATGGTTTCCCTTGTGATTACAGGCCCATAGAGGGATTACATACAGTATGTATCATCACACATGCTCTAGGACTAATTGCATCTGTGAGATTAGATTACTGAGAGGTTTACCAAACCCAGCCCTCCCTCTGCCGAGTTAGTCACTGTCTCTGTCTCACATCCAATACATTGTGCCATTGTTGTCCTCCCCTGCTTGGGGAAGTTCAGTTCTTTTGACTGATTTACACAAATCCAGATTAGGAGTTTTTTTTCTAATTGTCCGCATGATCACAGTGTTTAGAGTTACACTAACAAAAATATATTATTTTATGAAGACAATGTTTCAACCATCAGGTCTCCATATTCAACAGAAAGGCAGGTGTTTTACTATGACCTTATGTCCGTGTGGTATTTTAACACAAAACTGTCCCCACTACTACTATTACTACTGTCAACCCATGTCCCTTAAATACCCGTAGTCTTCTCTACTGTCAAGGAAATGATCCACCACAGATGAGGGGATGTTCTGTGCTCCTACCTCTCTCCTTTCTCTCATTATTCAGGAGATTATTTGGACCGGCAGGAAGTAGAGTTTGTCTAACTGCTATACGTCCTGGTGCGCTGTCTTTTGACTTGGTACACGGTTGCTACAGAGCTAGCCTGGTACAGGGTACAGGGTATGGAGCGGTGGCGGAGGTTATGGAGGGGTGGCGGAGGGTATGGAGGGGTGGCGGAGGGTATGGAGCGGTGGCGGAGGGTATGGAGCGGTGGCGGAGGGTATGGAGCGGTGGCGGAGGGTATGGAGGGGTTGGTGGAGGGTATGGAGCGGTGGCGGAGGGTATGGAGGGGTTGGTGGAGGGTATGGAGCGGTGGCGGAGGGTATGGAGGGGTTGGTGGAGGGTATGGAGCGGTGGCGGAGGGTATGGAGTGGTGGCGGAGGGTATGGAGCGGTTGCGGAGGGTATGGAGCGGTGGCGGAGGGTATGGAGGGGTTGGTGGAGGGTATGGAGCGGTGGCGGAGGGTATGGAGCGGTGGCAAGGGGTATGGAGCGGTGACGGAGGGTATGGAGCGGTGGCGGAGGGTATGGAGCGGTGGCGGAGGGTATGGAGGGGTGGCGGAGGGTATCGGAGGGTATGGAGCGGTGGCGGAGGGTATGGAGCGGTGGCGGAGGGTATGGAGCGGTGGCAGAGGGTATGGAGGGGTGGCGGAGGGTATGGAGCGGTGGCGGAGGGTATGGAGAGGTGGCGGAGGGTATGGAGCGGTGGCGGAGGGTATGGAGCGGTGGCGGAGGGTATGGAGGGGTTGGCGGAGGGTATGGAGCGGTGGCGGAGGGTATGGAGCGGTGGCGGAGGGTATGGAGCGGTGGAGGAGGGTATGGAGCGGTGGCGGAGGGTATGGAGGGGCGGCGGAGGGTATGGAGCAGCGGCGGAGGGTATGGAGCGGTGGCGGAGGGTATGGAGGGGTGGCGGAGGGTATGGAGCGGTGGCGGAGGGTATGGAGGGGTGGCGGAGGGTATGGAGCGGTGGCGGAGGGTATGGAGGGGTGGCGGAGGGTATGGAGTGGTGGCGGAGGGTATGGAGGGGTGGTGGTGGGTATGGAGCGGTGGTGGAGGGTATGGAGCGGTGGCGGAGGGTGGCCATGGGCGTCCGTCTGCTGTTGGTTCTGGTTCAGCAGGTTTCTGATAAGCCCTCTGATGTCCTCCCAACACGCCGTGATGTGACGCGGAAAGGAGAAAGCACGGGATTGATTTCAGTCGTTGCCATGGCAACAAATAACATGATCCTCTCCAGAAGCACACCTTAATTAGTTAAATTATTACTTTGGGTGGAGAGGAGAGAGAGGAGAGGATGGATGAAAAGAGGAGGGGTGAGGGATTTGCAAGGGAGTAGAGGAAGGATGGGAGGATGAAACGGATTTCTATTCTGCTCTTGATCACACACTTGCTTTTAAAGAGAGATTCTGTCTTTTTTTTCAAGGAAATGTGACTCTACATTTTCAGGATGATGGTTTATACAGTACCGAAACGTATAAGCATATCCTATGACTGGCATGGCCTTATAGGCTTGCAAAAGATGCAGAAAGTCTAATCTATTACGGAGTCTTTTCTACGACTCTGTCAAAAGCCAACTAATTTCTCTCCACACCAAGTATCCAGGTCCGGTCTTTCCTCTCTAACCAGACCATTGTCTCTGTGTGTCCCAGACAGGGCAGCTACCCAGGCCCTGGCATGAACCTGATGGGAACAGCAGGATCTGGAGCCCCCTACAACCAGTCACCAGGCAACAACTCAGGCATGGGCACACCACAGGGTCCGCCCTACAACATGCCACCCTCAGGTAAGACCTGGATAGACCAACAAGGTATCTCACAGCAACCAGTAGTGAACAGTCTAAAAGGGTTGAGATTTAACTTGACTCTTTTATGGTCTTCAGTTTGACAGACTTCTAACAGTAGTGTTCATATCAGTGTCTATACTACAACAAACTAATCTGTTGTGGCGTTTTTAATAATCTAAGTAATAACAGAAGGTTAGGAGAGATGCCAGAGCTCTGCTCACTGTAAAGCTATCAAAATCAATCAAGCATTTTATCTCTAGGAATGTTATGCCAGTTGGCCTAGGCGCTCCAGATTAGTGTTTTAGGAAATGGCTCAAACTGCAACAGAACTAATCCAATGCCAGGAATACCTAGGATAGGATAAAGTAATCCTTCTCACCCCCCCCCTTAAAAGATTTAGATGCACTATTGTAAAGTGGCTGTTCCACTGGATGTCATAAGGTGAAAGCACCAATTTGTAAGTCGCTCTGGATAAGAGCGTCTGCTAAATGACTTAAATGTAATGTAAAATGTATGCCAGAACCTGTGTGACCGACTGACCAAATGACAGGGATGGACAGAGAGAGAGACAGCGAGACAAAGTGAGAGTGACTGTTCTGAAGCTGGTTAATTTCCTGCAGGCAGTTCTGTTCTGTTAATTCTCTTGTCCAGTTGACCCTCCTGAGAACAGATTAATGCAGTGCATCCCTCTTCCCTGCCCTTCACCCAGATGCGTTGTGCTAAACGCACCTCAGAGAATGCAAGTCTCTAAATGAAAAGAGCTTTCTGCGCGGCCTTACAAAACTAAATATCAGCCTGCATGACATTTGGAAGACATCAAATGAACTACAGTGCCAAGGTTCTTGAAAACTCATCTATGTTGCCCCTGGGGTGCTAAAAAAAGCTATTCATTTCACATAGTGCTGAGCACCGAACAGAAAAGTAAAATAAAGGGACGAACCTTGGGACTCTTTGCATGTAGGGACATTTTCTTCTCAATAGGAAAATATACATTCAGTTCACACTCAAGAAGTACGTAGGGATGGGATTTGGACATTTTTTTTGACTGTTCGAGTACTCGACTGACAATAAAATCTATTTTTAGAACACAGTAATGACAAAGCGAAAACAGGTTTTTAGACATTTTTACAAATGTATTAAAAATAAAAAACTTAAATATTACATTAGTATTCAGTATTCAGACCCTTTACTTAGTACTTTGTTGAAGCACCTTTGTCAGTGATTACAGCCTTGAGTCGTCTTGGGTATGACGCTATAAGCTTGGCACACCTGTATTTGGGGAATTTGTCCCATTCTTCTCTGCAGATCCTCTCAAGCTCTGTCAGATTGGATGCGCAGCGTTGCTGCACAGCTATTTTCAGGTCTCTCCAGAGATGTTAGATCGGGTTCAAGTCCGGGCTCTGGCTGGGCCACTCAAGGACATTCAGAGACTTGTTCCAAAGCCACTCCTGCGTTGTCTTGGCTGTGTGCTTAGGGTCATTGTCCTGTTGGAAGGTGAACCTTCATCCCAGTCTGAGGTCCTGTGTGCTCTGGAGCCGGTTTTTATCAAGGATCTCTCTGTACTTTGCTCCATTCATCTTTCCCTCGATCTTGACTAATCTCCCAGTCCCTGCCGCTGAAAAACTGCCACCACCATGCTTCACTGTAGGGATGGTGCCAGGTTTCTTCCAGACATGATGCTTGGCATTCAGGCCAAAGAGTTCAATCTTGGTTTAATCAGACCAGAGAATCTTGTTCATCATGGTCTGAGAGTGCTTTAGGTACCTTTTGTAAAACTCCAAGCGGGCTGTCATGTGTCTTTTACTGAGGAGTGGATTCCATCTGGCCACAGATATAGCAGATAACATAACGCAGATAACATAATGGCCTGGTTGGTGGAGTGCTGCAGATATGGTTGTCTTTCTGGAAGGTTATCCCATCTCCACAGAGGAACTCTGGAGCTCTGTCAGAGTGACCATTGGGTTCTTGGTCACCTCAACTTTTTCCATTTAAGAACGATGGAGGCCACTCTATTCCTGGGGACCTTCAATGCTGCAGAAATGTTTTGGTAACCTTACACAGATCTCTGCCTCGACTCAATCCTGTCTCGGAGCTCTACGGACAATTTCTTCAACATCATTGCTTGGTTTTTGCTCTGACATGCACTGTCAACTGTGGAACCTTATATAGACAGGTGTGTGCCTTTCCAAAACATGGCCAATCAATTGAATTCACCACAGGTTACCAGTGCAAAGTGCCTGAAACAGTTATCAAATTTGTCACATGCACCGAATACAACAACAGTTGTAGACTTGACTGTGAAATGCTTACGAGCCCTTTCCCAACAATGCAGAGTTAAAAAGTAAGAAAACAATTATAATAATTAGCAAATAAAAAAGGAAATAGTAACACAATAAAATAACAATACAAGTTAGCTAATTCTGTCCCTGAGGGCCCTCACAGTGTTCTATAGGAGCACCATCAAGGGTATACTGTCGGGCTGCATCTCAGCCTGGTACGGCAACTCCACCTCTGTGGCGAAAATCAAACACTGCATTCCACAGTAAGAGCCTTATACCAATGGTCAGGTGTGGTAATGGTAGTGTGATGGTTTGGGAATGCTTTGTTGCCTTAGAACCTGGACAACTTGCATGAATAGAAGGAACCATGAATTCTGCTCTGTATCAGAGAATTCTACAGAAGAATGTCAGGCCATCAGTCTGTGAGCTGAAGCTGAAGCACAGCTGGGTCATGTACCAAGAAAATGATCCCAAACACACAATCAAGTCTACATGAAAATGGCTAAAAAGCAACACATTTGAAGTTTTGGAATGGCCTAGTCAAAGTCCAGACCTGATCCCAATTAAGATGTTGTGGCAGGACTTGAAACGAGCAGTTCATGTTGGAAAACACACAAATATTGCACAGTTAAAGCAGTTCTGCATGGAAGAGTGAGCCAAAATGCAACGTGAGAGATTGATCAACAATGACAGGAAGTGTTTGGTTGGAGTCATTGCAGCCAAAGGTGGCATAACCAGTTATTGAGTGTAAGGGGGCAATTACTTTTTCACAGTGTGTGATTGTTGTGTTATTTGTTCACTCAGGTGCCCTGTATCCAATATTAGGTTTTTATTAAAGATCTAATAACATTCATTATCAAAAATAAGAAAAAGTAGAGAAAATAAGAAAGGGGGTAAATACTTATCACAGCACTGTAGGTGTTCCCTTTGTCCAGGTGGGAAAGGGCAGTGTGGAGTGCAAAAGAGATTGACTCATCTGTGGATCTGTTGGGGCGGTATGCGAATTGGAATGGGTCCAGGGTGTCTTGGCGGATGGTGTGGGCCAATACCAGCCTTTCAAAACATTTCATGGCTACAGATGTGAATTCTACAGGGCAATAGTCATTTAGACAGGTTACCTTAGCGTTCTTGGACACAGGGACTATAGTGGTCTGCTTGAAACATATAGGTATTACAGACTGGGTCAGGGAGAGGTTGAAAATGTCAGTGAAGACATTTGCCAGATAACAGCCTGTTAACCTGTTCAAGTCTTACTCACATCGGCTACGGAGACCGTGATCACACAGTCATACGGAACAGCGGGTGCTCTCATGCATGGTTCAATTTTGCTTTCCTCGAAGTGAGCATAGAAGGTATTTATCTCATCTGGTAGGCTTGCGTCACTGGACAGCTGACAGCTGGGTTTCCCTTTGTAATCTATGATAGTTTGCAAGCCCTGCCACATCCGGTGAGCATCAGAGCCAGTGTAGTAGTATTTGATCCTGGTCCTGTATTGAAGCTTTGCCTGTTTGATGGTTTATTGGAGGGCATAGTGGGATTGGTGCAGCCGTTTAAGGCACTGCATCTCAGTGCTAGAGGTGTCACTACAGACACCCTGGTTTGAATCCAGGCTGTATCACATCTGGCCATGATTGGGAGTCCCATAGGGCAGTGCACAATTGTCCCAGCATTGCCTGGGTTTGGCCAGTGTAGGCCATCATTGTAAATAATAATTTGTTCTTAATAACTGACTTGCCTAATTAAGTAAATGATAAATACATAGTGTCCCACTCTTTGAAAGTGGAAGCTCTAGCCTTTAGCTCAGTGTGAATCTTGCCTGTAATCCATGGCTTCTGGTTGGGATATGTACATACGTACGGTCACTGTGGGTACGACGTCGTTGATGCACTTATTAATGAAGCCTGTGACTGATGTGGTAAATTCCTCAGTGCCATGGGATGAATCTCAGAACACATTCCAGTCTGTGCTAGCGAAACAGTCCTGTAGCTTAGCATCATTCGTGTTGAGCGCGTCACTGGTACTTCCTGTTTGAGTTTTTACATGTGAGCAGGAATCACAAGTATAGAATTATGGTCAGATTTGAAAAGAAACAGAGGGTGATTGAGAGCTTTGTATGCTTCTCTGTGTGTGGAGTAAAGGTGATGTACTGTAAAGTTGTTTTGCCTGTAGTTGCGCAGGTGAAATGCTAGTAGAAATGAGGTAAAACAGATTTCAGTTTTCCTGCATTATAATCATTGGCCACTAGGAGCACCGCCTCTGGGTGAGCATTTTTTTGTTTGCTTTACAGCCCTATACAGTTCGCTGAGTGTGGTCTTAGTGCCAGCACTGGTTTGTGGTGGTAAATAGACAGCTACAAAAAAATGTTGATTGGTAAATAGTATGGTCTACAGCTTATCATGAGGTATTCTTACTCAAGCGAGCAGAACTTTGAGACTCCCTTAATAATAGAAATTGCACACCAGCTGTTGTTAACAAAGGTACAAACACCCCCTCCCTGAGTTTCTCAGATCCTGCTGTTCTGTCCAGCCGATGTATAGAAAAACCAGCTAGATTAACATTTTCCATGTCCTTGTTCAGCCACGACTTGGGGAAACATAGGATACTACAATTCTTCAGATCACGTTGATAGGATAGTCTCGAATAGAGCTTGTCCAGTTTATTCTCCAGTGATTGCAAGTTAGCCAACAGAACTGAGGGCAGAGGCAGTTTATTCATTCTCCAATGTAGTCTTGTCAGATATTCCGCACGCTGGCCTCTATAGCACCTCCTTTTCCGAGTGTCTTGGATTTGGGCCTCATCCGTGATAATCAATATGTCCTTCACCTCCAAATCTTTGATGTCCTTATCCATATTGAGGTTAGTGATAGCTGTTCTGATGTCCAGAAGCTCTTTTCGGGTCATAGGAAACGATGGCGGAAACATTATGTACAAAATAAGTTACAATAAGCACACACAAAAAACACTAAATAGCTAAATTGGTCAGGAGCCTATAAAGCAGCTGCTATTCCCTCCACCGCCATTTTGGAGGGGATAGCAGATGATCACTCTTGAGTTATTCTCCCAGGGGGTTCCCAAGGGGTGCAGCGGCCTAAGGCACTGCATCTCAATGCAAGAGGCATCACTACAGTCCCACTTTCGAATCCAGGCTGAATCACATCGGGCTGTGATTGGGAGTCCCATAGGGCACAATTGGCCCAGTGTCATCTGGGTTTGGCCAGGGTAGGCCATCATTGTAAATAAGAATTTGTTCTTAACTGACTTGCCGAGTTAAATAAAACAAAATGTCAATACAAATTTGAAACAGGGCTCAAACTAATGTTTTTGCATATTTTCAGTGTGGAACCGGTCTATTTTTAGGGGGGTTATAGTCTAGGCTAACCAATTGTAAATGGCACTAGCAGTTCGCAAAGCTTAAGCGGAAAATAGGCGGGATGCAATTATTCCAAAACTGCAACTCGTTGTTGGAACACATATTTTCCTACAATTAACTAGTCCCTTTTGAATTTGTGATAAAACTGTCGTCATTTGGCAAGGAATGTAGCTTCTGTATCCCATCAGTTAGGCATGTTTTTATTGACATTTATTTCTGTAGGTCTAATGGGAGCTTGTGTGCACTCAGCATGCGTGTGTGGGAGGGAACAGGACAAGGAAGGGAAAGGGAATTTATGGAGAAGAACGGTGTGATTCTTGGCTTGGTTTATTTTTTGTTGCGCCCTGCAAATGCACATGTACAAATGGAACACTGGAGTCAAAGCGAATTAATGTTGTCTTCAAGACAAAGTGTAACTTGTCTGTTCGGGTAGACACAAGTAGTTTTAGAGTATTTGATTTTTTTTTTAAATCTGGCTGAAGATCGAGCTTTGACGTCCGTTTCAGTACTCTAGTACTCGATTACTCATGCCCATCACTAAGAAGTAGTCTTCAAGATCTTATTCGTTTTTACCAAGAAAACTTTAGAAATAATTAATTTAAGAAATTAAAAAATGATGTGTTGCACAAAAACATTAGATATCTAGTCAGCAATGCTGAGATAACGCAATGGTATTTAATTGGAAAGTTAATTTTTTTCTTAAACAATGTCTTATTCATTTAAATACAATATTTTTCCTTCATTCCTTTTGAGAAGAATCCATGGAAGAGGAACTTTCTCCATTATCCAGGACTGTGCTTCGGCTTGAGAACCGCTAAGTCTATGGCTCTGTGTGTGCCTATTACAGAGACAAGACATAGTGAAATGGATACAATGATAAAGACTGATACCCCCCATTAACTCCTTATATACACTGAGTGTACAAAACATTAAGAACACCTGCTCTTTCCACAACATAGACTGAGCAGGATAATCCAGGCGAAACTATGATCGCTTATTGATGTCACTTTAATCAGTGTAGATGAAGGGGAGGAGACAGGTTAAAAATAATCATTTTTAATCCTTGAGACAATTGAGAAATAGATTGTGTATGTGTGCCATTCAGAGGGTGAATGGGCAAGACAAAAGATTGAAAAAATATTGAAGTGCTTTTGAACTGGGTATGATAGTAGGTGCCAGATGCACTGGTTTGTGTCAAGAACTGTAACGCTGCTGGGTTTTTCACGCTCAACAGTTTCTTGTGTGTATCAAGAACGGTCCACTACCCAAAGGACATCCAACAACTGTGGGAACCATTGGAGTCAACATGGGCCAGTATCCCTGTGGAACGCTTTCCACACTTTGTAGAGTCCATGCCCAGACCAATTGAGGCTGTTCTGTGGGCAAAAGGGGGTGCAACTCAATATTAGGAAGGTGTTCTTAATGTTTCACTCAGTGTATATGCAATGTAAAGATTGCTCCTTATACACAAGACATTCATATGCACTAATACTGTATGTTTCACTCAAAGGTTGGGCAGGTGGATTCATGATGCACCAATGTCAGAGTAGAGTAGAGTAGAGTAGAGTAGAGTAGAGTAGAGTAGGGTGGGGGGGTATGCTAGAGTAGAGTAGAGTAGGGTAGGGTAGAGTAGGGTTGAGTAGGTTAGAGTAGAGTATCGTAGAGTAGGGTGGCGTGGGGTAGGCTAGAGTAGAGTAGAGTAGAGTAGGGTAGACTAGAGTAGAGTAGAGTAGAGTAGGGTGGGGTAGGCTAGAGTAGAGTAGAGGAGGGTAGGGTAGAGTAGGCTAGAGTAGAGTAGAGTAGGGTGGGGTAGGCTAGAGTAGAGTAGAGGAGGGTAGGGTAGGGTAGAGTAGAGTAGGCTAGAGTAGAGTATAGTAGGGTTGAGTAGGATAGGGTAGAGTAGAGTAGGGTTGGGTAGAGTAGAGTAGAGTAGAGTAGGGTTGAGTAGGATAGGGTAGAGTGGGGTAGAGTAGAGTAGGCTAGAGTAGATGATGGGTGAGTAGGATAGGGTAGAGTAGGGTTGGGTAGGGTAGAGTAGAGTAGAGAAGAGTAGGGTAGAGTAGAATAGAGGAGGGTAGAGTAGGGTAGAGTAGGCTAGAGTAGATGATGGGTGAGAAGGATAGGGTAGAGTAGGGTAGAGTAGGGTTGGGTAGGGTAGGGTAGAGTAGGGTAGAGAAGAGTAGGGTAGAGTAGAATAGATGAGGGTAGAGTAGGGTAGAGTAGAGTAGATTAGAGTTGAGGAGGGTAGGGTAGGGTAGGCTAGAGTAGAGGAGGGTAGGGTAGAGTAGAGTAGGGTAGAGTAGAATAGAGTAGAGTATAGTAGGGTTGAGTAGGATAGGGTAGAGTAGAGTAGGGTGGGGTATGCTAGAGTAGAGTAGAGGAGGGTAGGGTAGAGTAGAGTAGGCTAGAGTAGGCTAGAGTATAGTATAGTAGGGTTTAGTAGGATAGGGTAGAGTAGAGTAGAGTAGGGTTGGGTAGAGTGGAGTAGAGTAGAGTAGAGTATGGTTGAGTAGGATAGGGTAGAGTAGGGTAGCGTGAGTAGAGTAGGCTAGAGTAGATGATGGGTGAGTAGGATAGGGTAGTGTAGGGTTGGGTAGGGTAGGGTCGTGTAGGGTAGAGTAGAGTAGAGAGGAGTAGGGTAGAGTAGAATAGAGGAGGGTAGAGTAGGGTAGAGTAGGGTAGAGTAGAGTAGGGTAGAGTAGAGTATGGTAGAGTAGAGTAGAGGAGGGTAGGGTAGGGTAGAGTAGGGTTGGGTAGAGTGGAGTAGAGTAGAGCAGAGTATGGTTGAGTAGGATAGGGTAGAGTAGGGTAGCGTAGAGTAGAGTAGGCTAGAGTAGATGATGGGTGAGTAGGATAGGGTAGTGTAGGGTTGGGTAGGGTAGGGTAGGGTAGTGTAGGGTAGAGTAGAGTAGAGAGGAGTAGGGTAGAGTAGAATAGAGGAGGGTAGAGTAGGGTAGGGGGTAGAGTAGAGTAGGGTAGAGTAGAGTATGGTAGAGTAGAGTAGAGGAGGGTAGGGTAGGGTAGAGTAGGGTTGAGTAGGATAGGGTAGAGTAGGGTTGGGTAGAGTAGAGTAGAGTTGAGGAGGGTAGGGTAGGCTAGAGTAGAGTAGAGTAGATGAGGGTAGGGTAGAGTAGAGTAGGGTAGAGTAGGCTAGAGTAGAGTATAGTAGGGTTGAGTAGGATAGAGTAGAGTATAGTAGGGTTGAGTAGGATAGGGTAGAGTAGAGTAGGGTTGGGTAGAGTAAAGTAGAGTAGAGTAGGGTTGAGTAGGATAGGGTAGAGTAGGGTCGGGTAGAGTAGAGTAGGCTAGAGTAGAATAGAGGAGGGTAGAGTAGGGTAGAGTAGGCTAGAGTAGATGATGGGTGAGAAGGATAGGGTAGAGTAGGGTAGAGTAGGGTTGGGTAGGGTAGGGTAGAGTAGGGTAGAGAAGAGAAGAGTAGGGTAGAGTAGAATAGAGGAGGGTAGAGTCGATTAGAGTTGAGGAGGGTAGGGTAGGGTAGGCTAGAGTATAGGAGGGTAGGGTAGAGTAGAGTAGGGTAGAGTAGGCTAGAGTAGAGTATAGTAGGGTTGAGTAGGATAGGGTAGAGTAGAGTAGGGTGGGGTAGGCTAGAGTAGAGTAGAGGATGGTAGGGTAGAGTAGAGTAGGCTAGAGTAGGCTAGAGTAGAGTATAGTAGGGTTTAGTAGGATAGGGTAGAGTAGAGTAGGGTTGGGTAGAGTGGAATAGAGTAGAGTAGAGTATGGTTGAGTAGGATAGGGTAGAGTAGGGTAGCGTAGAGTAGAGTAGGCTAGAGTAGATGATGGATGAGTCGGATAGGGTAGAGTAGGGTTGGGTAGGGTAGGGTAGTGTAGGGTAGAGTAGAGTAGAGAGGAGTAGGGTAGAGTAGAATAGAGGAGGGTAGAGTAGGGTAGAGTAGGGTAGAGTAGGGTAGGGTAGGGTAGGGTAGGCTAGAGTAGAGTAGAGTAGATGAGGGTAGGGTAGAGTAGAGAATAGTAGGGTTGAGTAGGATAGAGTAGAGTATAGTAGGGTTGAGTAGGATAGGGTAGAGTAGAGTAGGGTTGGGTAGAGTAAAGTAGAGTAGAGTAGGGTTGAGTAGGATAGGGTAGAGTAGGGTTGGGTAGAGTAGAGTAGGCTAGAGTAGATGATGGGTGAGTAGGATAGGGTAGAGAAGGGTACAGTAGGGTAGAGTAGAGTAGAGAAGGGTAGAGGAGGGTAGGCTAGAGTAGAGTAGATGAGGGTAGGGTAGAGTAGAGTAGGGTAGAGTAGGCTAGAGTAGAGTATAGTAGGGTTGAGTAGGATAGAGTAGAGTATAGTAGGGTTGAGTAGGATAGGGTAGAGTAGAGTAGGGTTGGGTAGAGTAAAGTAGAGTAGGGTTGAGTAGGATAGGGTAGAGTAGGGTTGGGTAGAGTAGAGTAGGCTAGAGTAGATGATGGGTGAGTAGGATAGGGTAGAGAAGGGTACAGTAGGGTAGAGTAGAGTAGAGAAGGGTAGAGGAGGGTAGGCTAGAGTAGAGTAGATGAGGGTAGGGTAGAGTAGAGTAGGGTAGAGTAGGCTAGAGTAGAGTATAGTAGGGTTGAGTAGGATAGAGTAGAGTATAGTAGGGTTGAGTAGGATAGGGTAGAGTAGAGTAGGGTTGGGTAGAGTAAAGTAGAGTAGGGTTTAGTAGGATAGGGTAGAGTAGGGTCGGGTAGAGTAGAGTAGGCTAGAGTAGATGATGGGTGAGTAGGATAGGGTAGAGAAGGGTACAGTAGGGTAGAGTAGAGTAGAGTAGAGAAGAGAAGGGTAGAGTAGAGGAGGGTAGAGTAGGGTAGAGTAGAGTAGATAGAGTACAGTAGGGTAGGGTAGAGTAGAGTAGAGTAGAGTATGCTAGAGTAGATGAGGGGTGAGTAGGATAGGGCAGAGTAGGGTAGAGTAGAGTAGAGGAGGGTTGAGTAGGATAGGGTAGAGTAGGGTAGAGTAGAGTAGGCTAGAGTAGATGATGGGTGAGTAGGATAGGGTAGAGTAGGGTTGGGTAGGGTAGGGTAGAGTAGAGAAGAGTAGGGTAGAGTAGAATAGAGGAGGGTAGAGTAGGGTAGAGTAGGCTAGAGTAGATGATGGGTGAGAAGGATAGGGTAGAGTAGGGTAGGGTAGGGTAGAGTAGGGTAGAGTAGAGTAGAGGAGGGTAGAGTAGAGGAGGTTAGAGTAGAGTAGGGTAGGGTATAGTAGAGTAGGGTAGAGTAGAGTAGGGTAGGGTAGAGTAGGCTAGAGTAGATGATGGGTGAGTAGGATAGGGTAGAGTAGGGTTGGGTAGGGTAGGGTAGAGTAGAGAAGAGTAGGGTAGAGTAGAATAGAGGAGGGTAGAGTAGGGTAGAGTAGGCTAGAGTAGATGATGGGTGAGAAGGATAGGGTAGAGTAGGGTAGGGTAGGGTAGAGTAGGGTAGAGTAGAGTAGAGGAGGGTAGAGTAGAGGAGGTTAGAGTAGAGTAGGGTAGGGTATAGTAGAGTAGGGTAGAGTAGAGTAGGGTAGGGTAGAGTAGAGTATGGTAGAGTAGAGTAGGGTAGGGTAGGGTATAGTAGAGTAGGGTAGAGTAGGGTAGAGTAGAGTAGGGTAGGGTGGGGTAGGGTAGAGTAGAGTAGAGTAGAGTAGAGTGGGGTAGACTAGAGTAGAGTAGGATAGGATAGGGTAAGGTAGGGTAGAGTAGAGTAACGTAGAGTGGAGTGGAGTCTTTATTATCCACGGGGGGGAATTCATTCACATGCACCAATGCCTTTTCAAATGTGTAAATTGTTTGTAATTGTTGTTCCATCCATGTAGGGGCCGTGGGGATGGCTGTGAGTGGGATGATGAATCCTGATGGGAAGCAGAAAACAGGTGGCAAGGAGGAGAACATGCCCACCAATGAACCCCCAAAACTAAAGGTAAAACATCTCTCTCTCTCTCTCTCTCTCTCTCTCTCTCTCTCTCTCTCTCTCTGTCGATCTTTCTCTCTCTCTCTCTCTCTCTCTCTCTCTCTCCCTCTCTCTCTGTCGATCTTTCTCTCTCTTTCCCTCTCTCTTTCCCTCTCTCTTTCCCTCTCTCTCGCTCTCTCTCTCGCTCTCTCTTTCTCCCCCGCTTTCTCTCTCTCTTGCTCTCTCTTTCTATCTCTCTCTCTCACATTCACTCGCTCTCTCTCCAGCTTGCTCTCACTTTCTCTGTCTCTCTCTCTCTCTCTCTGTCTCTTTCTCTCTTGCGTGCGCTCTGTTGAAACACTAATGAACCAAAGGCATCTGATCAGCATATGCTGCATCAGCACAGCAGGCAGAGTTTTGTTTTTGTTTTCTTGCCATATTTAATGATTTGTTTAACATTTACAGTTAATAATATTTTCTCGTTTTGTTTTTGCCCTCAGCTCTCTTCCTTGTTGATGTTTTGGCATCTATACACAAGCACGCAAACACACTTGCACACACCCACACACACACCAGGGGTGGGGTCAGTTCGAATTAAAGTCAGTCAAAAATGTATTTTATTTTCAGTGACCTCTCAATAATCCGAAAATGAGAACATTTTAATTCCAAAAATGTTTCCTTTACATTTTTTAATTTTTAAAAAATCACTTCCTGCATTGACTGACTTCAATTCGAATTGACTCCAACCCTGACGATCTCTCTCTCTCTCTCTCTCTCTCTCTCTCTCTCTCTCTCTCTCTCTCTCACACACACAAACACACACACACACACACACACACACACACACACACACACACACACACACACACACACACTGTACTCGCTCCTCTCCACAGCCCAAACCACCATATTGCTGACTTCTCACTTCTCCCAAATGCAGCTGAGCTCAACAACAGCTTTGCTCGTTGGCTCTTTCCATTCCTGCCATTTGTTTTGCCCCTATCATTTCTGTGAAAATCCCTGTCTTTGCTGATAATAGTGGTGGGTGTTGAATTATTGAAGGCAGTCAAAGCTGTGTGAAGACCCCCAGAGCTCCCTGAAAAGATGATGTGTCTGTACTCTGTACTAACAAGACAAAGACTTAGTCTCCCTGCTCTGCTAGACTGAGAGAGAGAGAGAGAGAGAGTGAGAGAGAGAGAGAGAGAGAGAGAGAGAGAGAGAGAGAGAGAGCACATCAAGGTTCTGCTGACATATGCAATCTGTCACTGAAACTCTCAAACACAAACCTCTACACCGACCTGGAGCACTTGTTCCATGTATTCTGAGTAGTCAGGACTCTCTTTTTCTTTCTGTATTTCATTCTCTCTCTCAATTCATTTGAAATCATTTCAATGTAAGGGCTTCATTGGCATGGGAAACATACTGTATATTAACATTGCCAAAGCAAGTGAAGTAGATAATAAATTAGAAAAATCCAAGTTTATCTAACCCTTTTATCTAACTCTAAATCTATCTTTTTGTAAAAACATGCTGAAAAATGTGGGAGCTCATGTGCTCATGACCTCTCTTTCTCTCTCTCTCCCTCTCTCTCTCTCTCTTTCTCTCTCACACACACACTCTCTCGCTGTCTCTCACTATTGCTGTCGCTCTATTGCTCCCACTGTCGCTGTCTCTCACTCTCGCTGTCTCTCTCACTCTCGATGTCTCTCTCTCACACTCTTTCTGGTTTGCTGAGTGTTTCTGATGCACACAGCAGTTTGCTTTCTGTTCACACACAGTCATGTTTGGAGTAAAAGTATGGGTGAGGAAAGAACAGAGCAATATACAAATATATTCCGGAATACATTCCGTTTCGACCAGAAGCGGTGCCTCCGCTTGACAACTCTTCACTGCTAAAGGTTGTCCGCTTTGTGGGCGTAGGCGTGAACCTATAGAGAGTAAGTAAGTAAATACATTTTGAAAATGTAAAAAAACTATGTATTATTAGCTACCTAGCTAGTTAGCTACAGCAGGCCACTGTGTGTAGGCTAATGAACTGCTTATTAGCTATCTAGCTAGCCAACTTTACATATTATAGCTAAGTGAAATATCATCAGCTAGTTAACTTCATATCTATCTTGCTATCTTGATGTAAGCCTATTTATCATTGTAAATTAAAATCTCATGCCCCAAATGAATTTAAAGATAACAGCAATGGAAGAGGGTGAAAGGATTTTCTGCTCCAGTTGTCAGAAAAAGGAGTAGGTGTACTAGTTAGATTGTGGGATGACATTAGGAAAATATTCTCCAGTTCTAGTCCCTAGAGAGGAAAACTATGGAGACAGACAGAGAGATATTAGTCTGTGCTGTCTAATTGTAATACAATGAAGCCTGTTTCTTTGTGATGTCTGTCCTCAGATATGGAGAGCTGCAAAAGCCTGTCTGTAGATGAAGAGGTCCCAGTGAATGTCCCAAGAGACTGCTGGCATATCCTTATATGCCATGAGTTGTATGTGTACTTATGTTAGTAAATGTTTTATACAACATTACAGTTAAAAGTCACACATAATGTAGGCTACAAATGTATTACAACTGCAGCAGGCCAATCCTTCTCCTAGAGGTCTGCTGGGTGTGCAGGCTTCTGTTCCAGCTCAGCACTAACACTCCTGATTCAACTTATCAAACCTAATGAGTTGATAATAATGTATATTATTGCTGTGCTGGAATAGAAGTCTGCTCACTCAGTAGATCAGGAAGTGGAACAAGGTTGGCCACCTCTGGTAGGGACTGTCGTGACGTGGCTATCATTGATGTGACGACTGTTATGTTATTAAATCAATTAACTATGTTTAATTATTAGACATGATTCAATTAATCAGGTAACAATTAACTCATTAGCAATCTTGGGGCACCACGGGAAAAGTTAGTTTAATGAGTTAGCGTTTCCCGAATTAACTCAAGAATATATCAGAATATATCGTTATCATACCAGTCATCCATTAATCATTATTACCTCATATCAGTTTCATTCTGAAAGTCGTTGACTTCATAAATGTGCACAAACCCTAGTCTAAATGATGATTCACCGATACACATATTGGCTTAATAATTTATTTACTAACTAACTAAAGAATCACACAGAAATACATAAGCACACACAGTATAGGTTGAATTGATTACTAACATAATGCAATGAAAAGTCTCTAGTGGAATAACCCGATATGATGGCTTGTTACACAATGAAAGGGGGAGGAGAAAGAGCGGGAGAGACAGAGAGTGGGCTTATTGTACATACATGTGGAAAATACGCTCATCGTAAATATGGATATTTAGCACCCTAACAACCACTCATTCGGATGGATTTAGAAATGCAACACATATTTACACTTGTATATCTTTGTTGTCTCTTTTGAAATTGCGCGTAGTAGTAGGCTTCTTTGTCTCGGAGTGTTCATTAGACAAGATCCTTCAGAGGTGGTCTTTGGTCGAGTTTACTAGACTAAAGTACATAAACAGCTGCAGACTGAATGTTCCTGTGTAGTCTAGAGAGTTTCTATCAATTTCGTGACATTCAGCTCACGCTGTCGGTCACGCTGGTCTGTATTGAAATTGCAACCATTTCAGCATATTCAGCTCGCGCTGCACGTATACTGGTCTAATATGTTCATTCTTCAGCGAGTCCTTTTATGCACTCGCCTTGGAGGGCGGTACCATCACGTTGCCACAATGTCTGTGCTCACGTTGGCGTGGTTACTGACTTGGAAAAAGTTTAAATGAAAAACAGTTATCTAATTTAGAAGGCTAAAATCACATTTAATCTTCTCACAAATGGTTTCATATTTAATCATATAAAATTACAACCTTTAGATGTAAATCTGATAACTGGGACGTATACATTTGTAGAGTTACCATTATCTTGTAATACCATCCTTAATGACCTTACAAAACAATATACTTTTGCCATAATTATTGTTTGGATCCCCACAAACCATTTCCCATATTTTTTATGTTACAAATATTGTTTCATTATCCACTGTTGGATGTTGGAGTTTTGGCGTCCGATTCTCTCTCTACACACATCATATTCCTTTGTTCAATACTGCCGGGCCAGAGAGAGAAAGTTTACGACTGGTCGTTAAAGTTATAAAACTGTCCCACTTTCCCCCTTCCTCTCTAGTGGGAGAGGGGGGACTCTCTTTTATCCTCACCCTGGAAGGAAAATCATGACAGGACTTTTTTGTTCACCTAGAAATTATGCTTTAGTAATAGTAGCGTCTAACATTTATAAACAAGTTAGATTATTTGTACATTTTGAAATTATATTTTGATTAATTTATGTTGATTAATTGAAGTGAAGTTTTTAAACTTGTTTTAATTGTTAACTTAAAAACAATATTCAAGAAGAACTCGTGTCAATGTTCATTCATTTTGCAATAAAAAGGTGTGAAGGGGATCTGTCTTGTATTTGCTGTGTTACTTTGTTGCTTTCTCAAACTAACATTACATTTTTGTCCAGATGTGAGCTCTCCAATCGGTTTTATTTGATTGTCACTCTGTCTCAGGATATCAGCCATGTGAACCCATTTTGCAGTTTATCATAATGTCATGCATCACCAATGCAGCCATAGGCCTACAGTATGATGGCATAACTGACCTAATGAACATGTGCAATCAATGTGCGTTTGTCATTGTATATCTGAAGCAGAGAAAAGCTAAACTCACACATCAATTGTATATTGTTGAGCTAGCTATATGTTCTCAATTAAAAAATTATACCAGTAGATAATGTATATGAGGCTAATAACCATGAGCCAGATTTTCTACATTATTTTTCTGACATGAAATTGTTTAGTGCAAATGCAACCCTAGGTACAGTACTGTACATGAAAATAAGGAGCTGACAATTTGTGGTGTAATTAAAATGTCAAAAAGGAAAATAATGGGGCATGGGGAGCATTGTAATTATACCTTGTTTATTTGCTGAGAATGATTTCAGAATACACAGACAAAATCAGAAGGTCAATGGAGGAGGATTGTAGAGATGTTGTTGTTGATGGTGGTTAAAGAGAGATTTGCACAACAATGTTTGCAATTCAAAGCCACATTTTCCTTTACACAAAATACCCAGTCATGTGTATGTAGGCCTATGTATTTTACAGGAAGTGAGCTATCATCATCAATGTCATGACACAAGTATAATGAAAGAGCCATAAACTATAATACATGAACATTTTATTGTTATGATACCATAATAATCCAATTGGTAGGATATTACATGGGAAATGCATGCTTGGTGAATCATTAGCACTGTTATAATGTGTGTTACTGGTCATTTCTGGGCAAATTTGACAATTTAATTTACTCGACACATTCACAAATGTTGGGTTTGATCACAGTTTTGACGTTTAGGTTGATTGAGGTTCGTAACTAGCTAGCAGCAACATAAGCAAACATTGTTGTGCAAATCTCTCTTCACTCACCATCAACACCAACAGTCTCTGCAATCCTCTTGACCTTATGATTTTGTCTCTGTATTCTACACGCTTGTGTGATCTAGAACCTAAAAGGGTTCTTCGGCTGTCCCCATAGGAGAACCCTTTGAAGAACCCTTTTTTGTCCCAGGTAGAACCACAGAAAGTTCTACATGGAACCAAAAAGGATTTGACCTGGAACCAAACAGGGTTATCCTATGAGGACAGCCGAAGAATCCTTTTGGAACCCTTTTTTCTAAGAGTGTATCAAAGCAAAATCATACGGAATTGGAAAACCATACACAGCGATGATCGTCTTTCCTCCATCTCTTTTGGTTGTGCTTGCCCGGGAACTAATGACACGCAGAACTATGTTTCATGAACGGAAGATTTTCAAGCAAACATCTGCTCCTCACTTGATTGGTTAATTGCAGCGGTGGCCATGTTCAATTTGTATAAAGTAGAGCAGAGCTGAACTTTTTCTACCGCTCTGCTAGCAGGGCTCTCACCTCTCACCTTCCCACAATCCCCTGTGCATTGCTCCGCCTGCTCTTGTTGAAAATGATTGGGGGCTGATCTTTGTCTGGCGAATTTGGAAGTGGTGGAAACCCTACATAAGACCCTACATAAGACCCTACATAAGTGCTCACCCTTGGTTTTTCTCCTCCTTTTCTCTCTCTCTCTCTCTCTCTCTCTCTCTCTCTCTCTCTATATATATATATATATATATATATATATAAATAAATATATATCGCTCTCTCTCGCTCTCTCTGGCTCTCTCTCCATCTGTCTCTCTCTCCTCTCTCCCTCTGTCTCTCTCCCTCTGTCTCTCTCCCCCGCTGTCTCTCTCTCTCTGTTTATCTCTCTCTCTGTTACAGGATGGCCACAGTGGATCCCAGTGTGTCTCCCAGCCCACCACCCCTGGTGCCATGCTTGTCCCCTCTCCCCTGTCCCCCAGCCCAGCCAGCCTGTCCTCCTACCATGGGGATGACAGTGACAGCATCAGCAGCCCCGTCTGGCCAAAGACTCCCTCCAGCCCTGTATGACACGCCTCCTTATATTTTAACCAATATCTTCCAATGTTTTATTTCTTGTTTTTTTTTTCAGTGCGATGACTGATTTCAGTAGTTGTGTAAGTTTGCAAGGTTGGAGCTAATTCCATATCTCTCTCCATCTCTTCAGACTCAGAAGCTCAACTCGTCCACCATGACTAACGAACGAATCACGCGCCTGTACGATATGGGTGGGGAGCCGGAGAGGCGTGGCTGGGTGGACCGGTACCTGTCCTTCATGGAGGAGAGGGGTACACCTGTCCCCCACCTTCCCGCCGTGGGCAAGAAGCCCCTGGACCTCTGCAGACTCTACATGGCTGTCAGGGAGATAGGGGGCCTAGCCCTGGTGAGAGACAACCACTGATTTCATTTCATTATGTCTTACAGGACTGAAACTGAAATACCGTAGTGCTATACACTATCGATGTGGTTTATTAGACTTGTCAATATCACTTATTTGGTAGTAGCTTTGAAGTGGGGCAAAGCAAATGTTTAGTAGTTTCAAGCCAGGATACATACAGTGGACTAACATGCCATTGTATTAATGCTTTCCTGTCACCCTTCCCATCCTTCCTCTCCTCTATACATCCTCTCCCCTCCCCTCAAAGGTGAACAAGAACAAGAAGTGGCGTGAGCTGTCCACCAATCTGAGTGTTGGTACCTCCAGTAGCTCCGCCAGCTGTCTGAAGAAGCAGTACATCCAGTACCTGTTTGCCTATGAGTGTAAGGTGGAGCGAGGAGAGGACCAGCCGGCCGACAGCAACACTGGGACTGGGGGGGAAAACAGGAAGCAGGCCAAGGTGCAGCTGCCCTCTCCTGGTAAGGACCGGCACTGACACTGATGATGATGATGATTGTGAAGATGATGGTGGTGATGATAGTAATGATTTTACACTGTATCAGGTGAAACTGTACTGTATGCTGACATCAATGCACCAGCAAGACAGTCTTACTAGATGGGAGAATGTGTGCCTTTTCTCGGACTAGTATGGTGTCTTGGAATAACATTAAAAACAATCAAGTTACAGCACCTCTAAGCAGAGATATGGCTTGATGTGTTTGCCGTGTTAAAAATGTTAAGTCATGTAATTCTGGGTTACGCTGGTATGCTATTTATAAGACAAAGTTTTTGATTTGCATGTTGTCCCTGACAATGTTTCTAAGCACAATTACGGTGCCCAGCTAAGGAGAGAGAGCTGGAGTGTGAAGGTCACATCTCTAATTCAGAGTGGTGATGAGAAGAGTGACCTACCCTGCTTTTTAAATAGAACACCAATACTTCAGCTGCCTAAGTCACACCAGATTGCTTTTACTAAAGGGCTGGAGAGGAGTACCTACCTTCAGCACACACACACACACACACACACACACACAGACACACACACACACACACACACACACACACACACACACACACACACACACACACACACACACACACACACACACACACACATGTAGACACACACCTACTCAGACATATGTCTGCATCCCAGTCTCTTAGACTCTTGATGGAGGAGTAACCTTCTGATATGAATATTTACCTTCATGTTGAGCCAGGTCAGTGCGTCTATTTACTGGAACAGACACTAAAATAGAAATGACCGTAAGCTGAAACAGAATGAAATATGTGTACATTTAAGAACCAGAGCAGTCGCTATTACCTTCACTTACAGTAGATGACATAGTGCTGTGTGATTGATTGAAGTGGAGAGAGAACCATGTCCGCACTGTGCTCTTAACACAGATGAGACCTCATGTTGGCCCGATTTGTCTATCTGTCTATCTATCTCTAACATCTACTAACTATCCCTCTATCTATCCAGCCATCCATCCTGCTCCCAGGTGCCTGCCTGGCTGCCTGCTTCACTGACCATGTCAATGAAGCAGGCTCCATGTATAGCTGACAGCTAGGTGATGACGTCACAGAGTAGAGAAAGCTGTTGAGCAGCAAAGAGGAGTTGTTGGGAGGGAGGAGTCGGAGGAGGGGAGGGGGATCCCCCTGAGATTGATTCATGAGGCTGGAGCGATGAATATAAACAATGCTGACCTCCAGTCAACCTCTATTCACTCTGACACACACCTGTGAGCCAGCGCTTTCTGTCTTATTTCATCAACCTTTACACTCACACACACCTTTCTCTCTTCCTCTCGCTCCCTCATTTCTCTCTCTCTCTGAACGTAGAATAAAGGACACTTGAGTTCACGCTGTGTAAATGTCCCCTCCCTCCTAGTGTTGCCTGCCTGTCTACCTGTCTTTCTGCCTGCCTCCTTCCCAGTGTTGTCTGTCTGCCTGCCTGTATGCTTATCTGTATCCCAGTCTGTCTGTCTGCCTGCCTGTCTGCCTTACTTTCTGTCTGCCTCCCTCCCCGTGTTGTCTGTCTGCCTGCCTGTCTGTTTATATGCTTGTCTGTCTGTATGCCTGTATGCCTGTTTCAAATCAAATCAAATACATTTGATGAAACAGGCATACAGACATGATGACGTGGATTAAGGCAGCCCCCCGCACCTCTCTGATTCAGAGGGATTGGGTTAAATGCAGAAGACATATTTTGGTTGAATGCAGTCAGTTGTGCAACTGACTAGGTATCCCCTTTTCCTCCCTCCCTCCCTCCCTCCCTCCCTCCCTCTACCCTCTAACTGTTGTGGCGGCAGGGGGTATTGTTGAATAATTCAGAAGTAGTATGAATTTTTTAAGCCATTCTTTATTCCTGTTAGAGGCGTGCAGTGCAGAGAGGAGCTGCTACACCAAACGCTCATTCACATATCCAGCATCTCTTATCTCCTAAAACTAGCCATCATGTTTTCCTTCATTCCTACTTCATACATGCCTTTTTCCTCTTTCGCTTTGTAGGGTCTTCATGTGTAATGCGGCGTGGCATTACATCATTTCCTGTGTTGTTACAGACCTTCAATAATTGAATATTCCTATGCGCTGAAAAATTCATAGCCATGGCATCATACAATTTATGCATCATATGGTCTGATACTTGCTTCATATCATTCTAGCTACCTTACCCCTGAGTGAAGTGTAGCATGGCCGGGTCTCTGGTACAGTAGTCTGTTACTCTCTCTGATATACTGTAGGGAGTGCAGAATACAGTATAGTACAGTACAGCCTGCATGTGGGTGATCCTCGCCCTTACAGACACCCTCCCCCCTTTGTGTTTTAACTACAGTTGAGCCCTCAGGCATAACCTCCACATGAACCCCTCACTGAGTTCACCCTGCCAAAAATGGAAAACGATCTTCAAAAAGCTGCAAAATAAAACTATCCACAGCGACTGCGGCAAGTTTGGCGCTCTCCAATGAGCTATTCCCACAGAGAGGCCTTCTCTTCCTCCTGTTTCCCTCTCTTCCTCCCCCTCCCCCTTCTTCTTCTCTTCCTCCTCTTCTCCTGCTCCTTCTTAGCAGTCCCTGCATTCCCCCTCTACTCTCGGCAGGCAGGTGCTGAGGCTCGTGTTAATGAGTGGTGGTTAGTGAGCAGGGTTGGGGAGTATTGGATTACATGTGATAAATTACATGTAAGGGATTACAAAAAATGGTAACTGTAATCTGTCACATTACCAGCAAAAATATTGTAATCAGATGACAGACACTTTTGAAAAACTAGATGATTTCTTCAAGGATTACTTTTACATTTGGAAAGGATGTTTCCAAAAAAAAATGTTTGACACTTCTCTGTTTTCTTAATAACATTCAAATCAGTATTGAAAAAAGGGGCAAGTGTAAGTTTGTACCACCTAGGCATTTCTGACCACAACTCAGAGACCATTATGATGGCACAACAAATGCATTTGATGGATCGCGGGAAAAGAGCAGGAATAGGCTTTTGTAGGCTACAGTCCAAGCTATGTCTTCCAATGGTGCGACTGCTGTCGGCATCCACAGATTATCCAACTTGAATAAACTCTTGGAGGTAAGGATGCCAGCAGTGGGGTAGTTTACGACAATACAGATATCACTGATTATTGATATCTACATACCGCATTGATGTGAATCACACTGCTGCTCTCTCATTTAGCTATTTGCGCCTTATGGATTGTGGTTGTTGTGGATGGCTGTTCACAAATCTAAATTTGAAACCAAAAATGGTTGAATTCAACAAGTTTAAGCTGCTATCAAACATTGTTTTTGAAACCAGTGGACAGCCAGTGAAAAATGCGCTCTTGCAGCAGCTGCATAATGCAGATCCCAGCCTAGGGAATAAAAGTGGGACTAATTCATGCTGTAAAATAATAATAATCCACAGACCTAATGGACACAAGCTCAAACTTGCACACTTTTGATAGACTTAAAGGGGCAATCTGTAGTTGGTACATACACTTTTGGATGTATAAATTATAGATATTAATGTAAAGATATAATTTTATCATAGTATTATATGCAGTAGAAAGTGATGGGTTAGAATAAGCCTACACAACCAAACCATAAAGTCAAATTTAATATCCATATATGGCCAGCTATGTACAGTAAACTTTAACATTTATTTATCCTGCAATAGATGTCGTTCAATTGGTAACATACATTTTTGTCTTCTTCTAATGCCTCTTAAGGGGAAAGTAATCTAAAAGTAACTGAATGTAATCAAATTATGTTACTGAGTTTGGGTAATCCAAAAGTTACATTACTGATTACAGTTTTGGACAGGTAACTAGTAACTGTAGCGGAATACATTTAGAAAGTAACCTACCCAACCCTGTTAGTGAGATAGGCCCCAGCGGGCCCTCTGATAGGCTAAAAGGATTTGGGGCCTCACATACAGTGCCTTCGGAAAGTATTCAGTCCGCCTGACTTTTTCCACATTTTGTTATGTTACAGCCTTGTTTTAAGATGGATTAAATAAAAAACATCCTCAGGAATCTACACACAACACTACATAAAGACATAGCAAAAACAATTTTTTAAATCATTTTTAGCAAATGTATTAAAAATAAAAAACAGAAAAACCTTATTTACGTAAGTATTCAGACCCTTTGCTATGAGACTCGAAATTGAGCTCAGGTGCATCCTGTTTCCGTTGATAATCCTTTTTTTGTAACAAATTGATATTTACAGTTTTGTCCCATCACTGCAACTCCCATATGGACTCGCGAGAGGTGAAGGTCGAGTCGCCGTGCATCCTCCGAAACACGGCCCTGCCAAACCACACTGCTTCTTGGCACACTGCTCACTGAACCCAGCCGCACCAATGTCTTGGAGGAAACACCGTCCAGTTGGCAACCGATGTCGCAGGAGCCCAGCCCGCTACAAGGAGTTGCTAAAGCGCGATGGGACAGGGAAATGCTGGCTGGCCAAACACTGGGACAAGTGTGCGCCGCATAGGTCTCCCGGTCACGGCCAGCTGTGACACAACCTGTGATTGAACCCGTGTCTGTAGTAACGCCTCAAGCACTGCGAAGCAGTGCCTTATACCGCTGCACCTCCATTGATCATCCTTGAGATGTTTCTACAACTTGAGGTCCAGCTGTGGTAAATTATATTGATTGGACATGATTTGGAAAGGCACACACCTGTCTATATAAGGTCCCACAGTTGACAGAGCATGTCAAAGGAAAAATCAAGCCATGAGGTCGAAGGTTTGTGTTGAGGCACAGATCTGGGGAAAGGTACCAAAAAGCATTGAAGGTCCCCAAGAACACAGTGGCCTCCCTCATTCTTAAATGGAAGAAGTTTGGAACCACCAATATCCTTCCTAGAGCTGGCCGCCCGGCCAAATTGAGCTATCGAGGGAGAAGGGCCTTGGTCAGGGAGGTGACCAAGAACCCAATGGTCACTCTGACAGAGCTCTAGAGTTCCTCTGTGGAGATGGGAGAACCTTCCTGAAGGATAACCATCTCTGCAGCACTCCACTAGTCAGGCCTTTATGGTAGAGTGGCCAGACAGAAGACACTCCTCAGTAAAAAGCACATGACAGCCCGCTTGGAGTTTGCCAAAAGGCACCTAAAGACTCTCAGACCAGGAAAACAAGATTCTCTGGTCTGATGAATGCCAAGTGTCACTTTTGGAGGAAACCTGGCACCATCCCTACAGCATGTTGGTGGCAGTATAATGCTGTGGGGGTGTTTTTCAGTAGCAGGGACTGGGAGACTACTCAGGATCGAGGGAAAGATGAACACAGCAAAGTACAGAAAGATCCGGAGTGGCTTCGGGACAAGCCAGGAGTGGCTTCGGGACAAGCCAGGAGTGGCTTCGGGACAAGTTTTTGAATGTCCTTGACTGCCCCAGCTAGAGCCCAGAATCGAACATCTCTGGAGAGGCCTGAAAATAGCTGTGCAGCAATACTTCCCATCCAACCTAACAGAGCTTGAGAGGATCTGCACAGAAGTATGAGAGAAACTCCCCAAATATAGGTTTGCCAAGCTTGTAGCATCATACCCAAGAAGACTCGAGACTGTAATTGCTGCCAAATGTGCTTCAACAAAGTACTGAGTAAAGGGTCTGAATACTTATGTAAAATGCGATATTTCTATTTTGTATTTTTTATAAATTAGCAAACATTTCTAAAGACCTGTTTTTGCTTTGCCATTATGGGGTATTGTGTGTAGATTGATGGGGGGGGGACAATTGAATACATTTTAGAATAAGGCTGTAACGTAACAAAATGTGGAAAAAGTCAAGGGGTCTGAATACTTTCCGAAGGCACTGTATGTCACCCCTGTCCTTGGCCATGGTGGTGGCATGGTTGTTACATTTACATAAGGGAAATGCTGCAAACAGGGAATTTCAGGGTCACATGAAATGACTAAGAGGTTTTGGCCTGGGAAACCCCTCTCAACCCCCTAACCCCCGCTCCTCAGCTCCCCCCACGCTAAATCTGCCTGGTCTCTATACACTAAATTGGACATTTCCTATTAATTTGTAACCAACTGTGTGTTCTATCTTTCTCTCAAATTTTCTCTCTATCCTTGTATCTCTCTCTCCTCTCTTAATTTCTCTCTCTCAATTTCTCTCTCTCTCTCAAATGTTTTATTACAGGCTGCTACACATGAGCACGGTGGCGTATGACAACTGAGGGTTGAATGTTTATGTACTGTAGGGTTTTGACCCAATAAAGGTGATTTAAAAATGTTCCCCATCTATCTCTCTCTTTCTCTCCCTTTATCTTTCATGCTTTCTAACAGCTAACTCAGGGTCCGTTCAGGGCCCCCAGACCCCCCAGTCATCAGGCAGCAGCTCCATGGCAGAGATGTCAGGTGACCTGAAGCCTCCCACCCCAGCCACCACCCCCCAGGGACAGGTCACCCCCATCCCAGCCAGCAGGTATACCATGATCCCTGTGTTGTGACTGTGTTTGTATGTATACATACCATATATATCCTCTTTACCTCAGTTAGTATCACTGTACGTACAGTGCCTTCAGAAAGTATTCAGACCCCTTGACTTTTTCCATATTTTGTTAGGTTACAGCTTTATTTTAAAATTAATTAAATTGTTTTTGTCCTCATCAATCTACACACAGTACTCCATAATGACAAAGCAAAAAGAGGTTTTTCAAAAGTTTTGCTAATTTATAAAAAGTAAAATATCACATTTACATAAGTATTCAGACCCTTTACTCAGTACTTTTTTGAAGCACCTTTGGCAGCGATTAAAGTCTTCTTGGGTATGACGCTATAAGCTTGGAACACCTGTATTTGGGGAGTTTCTCCCATTCTTCTCTGCAGATCTTCTCAAGCTCTGTCATTTTGGATGGGAAGGGTAACTGCACAGCTATTTTCAGGTCTTCCCAGAGATGTTAGATCGGGTTCAAGTCCAGGCTCTGGCTGGGCCACTCAAGGACATTCAGAGACTGCAGAGTGCTGCAGAGATGGTTGTCCTTTTTGGAAGGTTCTCCCATATCCACAGAGGAACTCTAGAGCTCTGTCAGAGTTACCATCGGGTTCTTGAGTACCTCTCTGACCAAGGCCCTTCTCCACCGGTTGCTCAGTTTGGCCGGGCGGCCAGCTCTAGGAAGAGGTTTGGTGGTTCCAAACTTCTTCCATTTAAGAATGTGTTCATGGGGAACGTCAATGCTGCAGAAATGTTTTGGTACCCTTCCCAGATCTGTGCCTCGACACAATCCGGTCTCAGAGCGCTACGAACAATTCCTTTGACCTAATGGCTTGGTTTTTGCTCTGACATGCACTGGCAACTGTGGGACCATATTTAGACAGTTGTGTGCCTTTCCAAATCATGTCCAATCAACTGATTTTACCACAGGTGGATTCCAATCAAGTTTTAGAAACAATCCAAGGATGATCAATGTGAACAGGATGCACCTGAGCTCAATTTCGAGTCTCATAACAAAGGGTCTGAATACTATTTCTTTTTTGTTTTTTTATGTTTAATAAATGTTCAAACATAAAAATTAAAAATAAACTGTTTTCGCTTTGTCATTATGGGGTATTGTGTGTAGATTGCTGAGGAGTTTTTGTAATTTAATCCATTTTAGAATAAAACTGTAACGTAACAATGTGGGAAAAGTCAATGGGTCTGAATACTTTCCGAAGCACTGTATATTAAAGTGTTTAGATCAGGTGTGTCAAACATATGGCCCACGGGTCGGATCTGGGCAACGAGGGGGTCCAATCCGGCCCGCGGGTGGCTTGAGTAAAAAAATATATATATCAAATGTGATTTGTGGGGGAAACAAACTCAATATTCTTTAAATGGACTAAAACCTAATGAAAAGTGTGTAGAAATAATAAAGGACCTTTATTCATACAGTTTCTTGACCGTGTCCAGCTCAATAATCACCCTAAATAAATTCCAAGAACAATGGACTATTTTTAGCAAATTTTGACAACAAGGAAATATAGCACCTTTTCAATGTGGCCCTGCAGACCTCATTGAAGACCAAATGTGCCCCCCGGGGGAAAATGACAGCCCTGGTCTAGATCCTCACCTTTTACCCCTCTCCCTCTATCTCTAGGAGCAGTGTTGTGAGTGTGCAGGACCCGTTCTCTGAGGTGAGCGACCCGGCCTTCCAGAAACGTAACTCTCTCCCCCTGGTGGGCTCTGGGGGTGTGTACCAGCAGGGGGTCAACATGCCCCCTAACATGATGATGAGGATGCAGTACGAGAAGGACCCCTTCGTTGGCATGAGAAAGGGTGAGTAAAACATGGACCCAGGCACTGGCACAGATGTACCACCATACAGTACACAGCAATAAGCTGATGAGTTGTACAAACATGACAAATGCAGAGCGTAGTCCTACTGTGACTTTCTCAGAACTTTTTAAGAACATCACGCCAGACTAAATTGCTTGTGACAACAATATATATATATTTTTAAACATTCTTGTAATGTTTTACAGGAACTTACAACTAGAGGTCCAGCAGTGCGATGGGCACTTTGTGTCCTCTACTAGGGTTGTTAGTTGCCTGTCTGAGCACATGTCCGTGCCGGGCAGGCTGGCTGGTGGTGTACAGAGCGGGACAGATACCTGTGTTTTACTGTTATGACTGGAACGTCAAAGCTGTTTGTCAAAGGCACTTTGCATGTATTAGTCACTCTGATGTCATTGTCTCTCGTCCTAACTTCATCTTTCCACTTTCCATTTTTTACCCTATGCTGGTTTTTTCCCTGTCTTTTGGGCAACACCTGATTTGACTGACTGTTCATTTGGACTGGTTCACCTCTGAGAGCAGAGGATGATTGGAGTTTGGATGCTGGGTTCTGAGAAATGTTGCCTCTGAGTGAATAACATAGCTGGGTTGTCAGGAGGATCTCCTGATCATGCTGAAAGAGATGATTATTAGTAGGAGACTAGTGCCACCTAGAGAATAAACCATTACATCAACAACACTAGAAATATACACTGTGTTTCCAGCATATTGTCCATTCATACTGTGCTCCTCTGGTCATTCTCCACAGTGGCAGGAGGGGAGCCCTACATGCCAGGCCAGATGACCAGTGGTGGCATACAGGATATGTATGGCAGGTCTACATCAGGCATGGGCCAGCGCTCCCCCTACCCATATGGACCAGGCTACGAAAGGAGGTAAGCAGTTTAGAAACCAATTATGCCTTGTTAACATATATTCATGCAATCTGAAGGCTTGACTGTCTGTCTTTCAGACCAGACCATCTGATGGGGATGGAGGGGAGCATGGGCCCCCCCGGGAACCAGAGCAACATGGGACCTTCCAACAGCGAGGGCAGCATTTACTCTCCCAACAGATACCCCTCCCAGCAGAGGTGAGGAGCACCACCATCCACCATAATAGTGTTTGTGTTGATGTCTAGAAACTTCCTTTCTGTTCCTCAGCGACTAATTGATTTCCTCCTCTGCAGACACGAAGGCTACGCGCAGCAGTACCCTGGCATGTCATATGGAATGCACCCCTCAGGGATGTACCCTCAACAACAGGTGAGAGACAGACACACTAAGGAGCTCATTGAGCAGGCCTCGTGATGCAGGCACAGCAGAGATTAGTTTAATGATTGGTTTAGTATTGAATGTTATTGTAATAAAATAATCACCTTGGAATCTTTTGCTTCTCCACATGGCTACAAGCGCACCATGGAGAGCATGTACGGGTCCCCAGGCAAGAGACATGAGGGGGAGATGTATGGCCCCCCAGCAAAGAGACATGAGGGGGAGATGTACGGCCCCCCAGCAAAGAGACATGAGGGGGAGATGTACGCCCCCCCAGCAAAGAGACATGAGGGGGAGATGTACGGCCCCCCAGCAAAGAGACATGAGGGGGAGATGTACGGCCCTCCAGCAAAGAGACATGAGGGGGAGATGTACGGCCCCCCAGCAAAGAGACATGAGGGGGAGATGTATGCCATGCAGTATAGGGGCCAGCAGTCTGACATGTACAACCACTACACCACTGGTTACTCTGGACCTGAGAGGAGGCCCATGCAGGGCCAGTTCCCCTACCCTTCCCCCTATAGCCGAGAGCGCATGCAGGCCTCTGGCCAGGGGCAGCACCCCATGGGCCCCCAGATGATGTCTGGGGGGCCACCCTCTAACAACGGAGTGGAAGGACCCCAGGGGCCCAACATGTGGCCCTCCAGGACAGACATGGGTTATCCCTACCCCAACAGACAGGGGGCACCCTCCCAGGTACCGCCATACGGTCCTATGGGGAGAGGAGATGATTTGGAGGGCCGACCCATCCAGGATGGTCAGTGGCTTGGGTACGGAGGCCATCGCCAGTCCTCCTACATGTCAGGTGGTATGACCCCCATGTCCTCCCGCCAGCCCCCCTCTGCATACCAGACCTCCCCCTCCATGGCCAACCACCTGCCCCGAGCCCCCAGCCCCGGCTCCTTCCAGCGCTCCATGGAGGCACGCATGTCCCCCAACAAAGCTGTCTTTATGGGCTCCATGAAGATGCCAGGCAAACCAGGGATGCCCATGCCAGGGCAGGGTAATGGGCACCCAGGCCAAGTCGCACCTAACCTGCTGAGAGATCTCAACTACCCTCTAGGATCTGTAGAGGCCACCATGCCCGTTTTCAAGCCACGTCGCAAAATTACCTCAAAAGACACTGGTAAGAGATCTTTCTAATGTCTTTCTAATGTCCTGTAAAGTCAAACTAGCACTGGGATTATGGTGATCATCTTGATATCTGTGACAGGTATTAATTACAAACCTTCCTCCTCTAACCCCTGTGTTCTCCACAGGAACCCCAGAGGCGTGGCGAGTGATGATGTCTCTGAAGTCAGGTCTGCTGGGTGAGAGTACGTGGGCCCTGGACACCATCAACATTCTGCTCTATGATGACAGATCTGTGGCCTCCTTCACCCTCACACAGGTAACTGGAGACACTCTACACACTCTTCTCTTACTATCGTTCTTAACCATACCGGGATTGAGTCTTGACGTCACTCTGAAATGATTTACATTTAGTCATGCTTGACAGTTCTCCACCCCAACACAAAGCAACACATCTTTATCAGAATACGCTGTAGATAATAAGGTGCCCTAATGCCATTTGTTATTTTGTTGTGTCTGCAGTTGCCTGGCTTCCTGGAGCTGATAGTGGAGTACTTCAGACGCTGTGTGATGGAGATCTTTGGCATCCTGGAGGAGTATGAGATAGGGACCATCGGCCAGAATACCCTCCTTGGGGCTGAAGCCTGTGACCAAGGGGAGGAGCTGACCTCTGAACCTGAGATGGACTGTGAGGCCAGCCCACCAGAGCCTGAGCAGGAGCAGGAGGTGGAGAGGGGGGAGACGGAGAAGGGGGAAGTAGAAAAGGGGGAAGAGAAACCTGTTGACATCACAGAGAAAATGACAGCGGAAGGGATGTCACCCCTCAGTGCAACGGAACCAGCCCCTGAGGGAACGAAGGAGGAATCTGTAGCCGAGATGAAGGTAAAGAAGGAAGAGGGGGAGAAAGAAAAGGAGGGGAGAAAGAAGAGGAGGGGAGAAAGAAAGGAGGGGGAGAAAGAAGAGGAGGAGGAGAAAGAAAAGGAGGGGGAGAAAGAAAAGGAGGGGGAGAAAGAAGAGGAGGAGGAGAAAGAAAAGGAGGGGGAGAAAGAAAAGGAGGGGGAGAAAGAAAAGGAGGGGGAGAAAGAAAAGCAGGGGGAGAATGAGGAGAGTGAAAAGCCAACCGAGAGTAAGGAAGCCTCAGCTGAAAGTAAGGAAGACTCTCCTTATCAGGCTCCTTCAGAGCACGAGCCAAGGCCACAACAGGCCAGCAAGTACGACAAATTCCCCGTCAAGATCCTGCACAAAGAGGACCTGATTGAGGACACGACAGAGCAGCTGGGTCACGTGACAGAGTTCACTAGCGGACTTCTCCACTGGCAGGCAGGCGGGGGTGATTCCACCGCCCACATCCAGGCCCACTTTGAGCGGAGGGGAGAGCACCCTGACAGGATGGATGGAGAGAGAGAGGAATGTGCCAGTCTCAATAAAGAAAAGGACACAGAGGGGGGAAAGCAGACAGAGATGGGGATCACTGCCACCATCGATGATATACTGTGTGCCCGGTTAGGGGCTTTGTCAGAGGGCCACCCTACCCACTCTGCCCCTACCTACCCCTTCAGGCTGCACCAGGGAGGGGGCCACCAGCACATCACCCTGCTAGAGGACGAGCCCCAATGTCTGGACGAGGCTCCCATCTCCACGTCCTCCCCCTGGCAGGACTCCCTGGCCAAACGCTGCCTCTGTGTGTCCAACATCATCCGCAGCCTCTCCTTCATCCCTGGGAACGACTCAGACATGTCCCGTCACCCAGGCCTGGTGCTGATCCTGGGCAGACTGCTGCTGCTCCACCACCAGCACCCAGAGAGGAAGAGGACGCCCCCTAGCTACCAGAGAGAGGATGTGCAGGAGCGGGGCCTGGCCTGCAGTAAGGATGAGTGGTGGTGGAACTGTCTCGCTACACTCAGGGAGAACACCTTGGTCACTTTGGCTAACATCTCTGGCCAGCTGGACCTGTCCCTCTACCCAGAGACCATCTGCCTGCCCATCCTGAACGGCCTGCTCCACTGGATGGTGTGTCCCTCTGCCGAGGCCCAGGACCCCTTCCCCTCAGGCACCCCCCACTCGCCCCTCACCCCCCAGAGACTGGTGCTGGAGTGCCTTTGCAAGCTGAGCATTCAGGACAACAACGTGGACCTGCTGCTGGCCACGCCGCCCTTCAGCCGCCAGGAGAAGCTGTATGCTACCCTGGTGCGTTACGTGGGCCAGCGTAAGAACCAGGTGTACCGCGAGATGGCCGTGGCCACCCTATCCAACCTGGCTCAAGGAGACTCTACGGCAGCACGCGCCATCGCCATACAGAAGAATAGTGTGGGTAACCTGATGGGCTTCCTGGAGGATGGAGTGAGCATGGCCCAGTACCAGCAGAACCCCCACAGCATGCTGCACATGGCCCACCACCCCCCCATGGAGCCCCCCAGCATTAACATGATGTGTCGGGCTGCCAAAGCTCTGCTGGCTATGGCCAAGGTGGAGGAGAACAGGCCAGAGTTTGTCCTGTATGAGGGACGAATCCTGGACATCTCCATCTCCTCTGTGCTCAACCAGGGGGTGAACAGCATCATATGTGAAATACTTTTTCAGTTTGTAAAAAAATTATGACAGCAGGATAGACGGACCTGAGCCAAGAGACAGACAGAGAGACGATGAGAGGAACACATTATTCTGTGGTTTTATATTTTTATTTAAATGAAATGGAAGAACTTTTTTTTTAGATATAAAATATATATAGCTCCTCTGCCCCCATTAACGCTTTGGTTTTGGGATTTGAAAGATGATTTTAATACAGATATTTAATACCTGCTGTTGTTTAAGTGTATATTGTTTGAATACTTATTATTTCTTTGTTTTCTTTTGTTTAACCAAAGCTGGTGCCAGATTTTGGAGAGGATTCTTTCATTTCATTTTTCTCCTTTGAAATGTTTTGGAATTGTATAAATGTTCATATCTGTATTGACCATATGTGGTTTGTTTTTGTTTACAAAGATCATATTTATTTAAATGGTGAAAAATATTGTAGATAAAACTTAACTTGCCAAACTTTCAGAAAAAGAGAACACTGATTTTAAACAAACATGTAAATGTTTCAATTGCTGGAGAAAAATGTGCAATAGGCCAAGTGCGAGTTGTCTGTTCATGGCACTTGCAATATGTAATTTTGACCATGGGTAGGCAGTGTTGCATCAGCCAATTAGATTTGTTTTTAACAGTGTCAAATGTTTGACTTGCTTCATTGTTGTCACTCATTGCTACTACATCCGGGAGTCAACTTTTTCAAAAGAACAGTATCTTAAGCACCTGTGTTGCATTTGTTTTATTTCCTTTTTATCTCAAGTTGGTACTATGTACTGTATATAGACTGTTGTACATTGAAACCACTTTCACTTTACATTCACTATCAAAAAAAGTGTCAGATTATTACAACTACTTTTTATTATTGGTGAGATTTGTTATTGTTATTATACATATTTTGTTATTGGGGTCAGATATTTGAACCTGGAGGTTGTGTAGGTCTCTGTATGTATAACGTTCCTCTACGCATTGTACTATAGCTTCAAGCTGATCAAACAATATTTGGTCATCAAACGTGAAAGTGCCAGGGTCAGGGATAACTCGCTGAGGTTACAGAACTTGTGAATATATTTATTTTATTGTATGTCCTCCATTCATGTAAATGGGTATATTTTTGAGCCAAGACAATGTAGTTCAAAAATAAACCTCAGAAAAGAACCCACAACACACACAAAATATGACAACTCATTGTAAAATCTGCCTTTTTTCTTCTGACTCATTGACTGTCTTTGACTTGATATACATATTTATACTCTGTGTTCCAGCATGTTATGAATAAAATGTACATTGACTATTTGAGAGCTTGGGACTGTAACGTTCTATCTGCAAAAAGAGCGCACACTGGTGACTGTAACTGTGCTGCTAGCAACAATTGAATTAGGTTTTTTTGCCAACGTTTAGTGACAACGGCCCTATTCAACAGGTGTTGGTAAATTCATCAGTTATTCTGTGCCCTGGCACACTCTGAAATCAGAGTAGATAGCCAGAGTGAATTTACAAACGCACCCTGTATAGATAGAGAACATTGAACAGAACAATATGTTGATCCAATTGGAGATAGAACTTTATAGTCCCAAGCTCTCATATTGTTAAAGGCCCAATGCAGCCATTTTTTTTTATCTCAATATCAAATCATTTCTGGGTAACAATTAAGTACCTTACTGTGATTGTTTTCAATTAAAATGGTCAAAAATAAACAAAAATAGCTTCTTAGCAAAGAGCAATTTCTCAAGCAAGAATTCTGCTAGGACTGTCTGGAGGTGGTTTGAGTGTGGAGAGGAAAACTGAAAACTACCTGTAATTGGCAGAGAGGTTTGGAACTATCTCTCTTATTGGTCTTGGTGATTTCACCAGGCAGGCCAAAACTCCATCCCACCAAAACAGTCTGACATTTCAGGCAGTCTTTTCAAACAGTTCTTACACTTAAAGGGCATTAAGTGGAATGTGCAGAGGAGAGGGGTGAAATGGTTGAAAACCAGGCGGGCTGCAACGTTCTGGATAAGTTGCAGGGGTTTGATGGCACAAGTGGGGAGCCCAGCTAACAGCGAGTTGCAGTAGTTCAGGCGGGACAGGACAAGTGCCTGAATTAGGACCTGCACCGCTTCCTGTGTAAGGCAGGGTCGTACTCTATGGATGTTGTAGAGCATGAACCTGCAGGAGCGGGTCACTTTTTTGATATTTGCAGAGAACGACTGGGTGTTGTCCAGGGTCGCACCAAGGTTCTTTGCACTGGGAGGGTGACACTGTGGAGTTGTCAACCATGATGTAGAGGTATTTGAGCGGGCAGGCCTTCCCCGGGTGGAAGAGCAGTTCTGTCTTGTCGAGTTTAAAATATATATATATTCACCTTTATTTAACCAGGTAGGCTAGTTGAGAACAAGTTCTCATTTGCAACTGCGACCTGGCCAAGATAAAGCATAGCAGTGTGAACAGACAACACAGAGTTACACATGGAGTAAACAATTAACAAGTCAATAACACAGTAGAAAAAAAAGAGAGTCTATATACATTGTGTGCAAAAGGCATGAGGAGGTAGGCGAATAATTACAATTTTGCAGATTAACACTGGAGTGATAAATGATCAGATGGTCATGTACAGGTAGAGATATTGGTGTGCAAAAGAGCAGAAAAGTAAATAAATATAAACAGTATGGGGATGAGGTAGGTAAAATTGGGTGGGCTATTTACCGATAGACTATGTACAGCTGCAGCGATCGGTTAGCTGCTCAGATAGCAGATGTTTGAAGTTGGTGAGGAAGATAAAAGTCTCCAACTTCAGCGATTTTTGCAATTCGTTCCAGTCACAGGCAGCAGAGAACTGGAACGAAAGGCGGCCAAATGAGGTGTTGGCTTTAGGGATGATCAGTGAGATACACCTGCTGGAGCGCGTGCTACGGGTGGGTGTTGCTATCGTGACCAGTGAACTGAGATAAGGCGGAGCTTTACCTAGCATGAACTTGTAGAGCCGATTCTAGATTTGATTTTAGATTGGAGATGTTTGATATGAGTCTGGAAGGAGAGTTTACAGTCTAGCCAGACACCTAGGTACTTATAGATGTCTGCATATTCTAGGTCGGAACCATCCAGGGTGGTGATGCTAGTCAGGCGTGCGGGTGCGGGCAGCGAACGGTTGAAAAGCATGCATTTGGTTTTACTAGCGTTTAAGAGCAGTTGGAGGCCACGGAAGGAGTATTGTATGGCATTTGGCTGTTGGCCGAGTTTGGAGTAGCCAGGAGGAAGGCATGGCCAGCCGTTGAGAAATGCTTGTTGAAGTTTTCGATTTTCTTGGATTTATCAGTGGTGACCGTATTACCTAGCCTCAGTGCAGTGGGCAGCTGGGAGGAGGTGCTCTTGTTCTCCATGGACTTCACAGTGTCCCAGAACGTTTTGGAGTTAGAGCTACAGGATGCAGATTTCTGCCTGAAGAAGCTGGCCTTTGCTTTCCTGACTGACTGCATGTATTGGTTCCTGACTTCCCTGAACAGTTGCACACTCAGGTCTGGAGTGAACCAAGGGCTGTATCTGTTCTTAGTTCTGCATTTTTTGAACGGAGCATGCTTATCTAAAATGGTGAGGAAGTTACTTTTAAAGAATGACCAGGCATCCTCAACTGACGGGATGAGGTCAATATCCTTCCAGGATACCCGGGCCAGGTCGATTAGAAAGGCCTGCTCACAGAAGTGTTTTAGGGAGGGTTTGACAGTGATGAGGGGTGGTCGTTTGACTGCGGATCTGTAGCGGATACAGGCAATGAGGCAGTGATCGCTGAGATCCTGGTTGAAGACAGTGGAGGTGTATTTGGAGGGCCAGTTGGTCAGGATGACGTCTATGAGGGTGCCCTTCTTTACAGATTTAGGGTTGTACCTGGTGGGTTCCTTGATGATTTTTGTGAGATTGAGGGCATCTAGCTTAGATTGTAGGACTGCCAGGGTGTTAAGCATATCCCAGTTTAGGTCACCTAACAGAACAAACTCTGAAGCTAGATGGGGGGCGATCAATTCACAAATGGTGTCCAGGGCACAGCTGGGAGCTGAGGGGGGTCGGTAGCAGGCGGCAACAGTGAGAGACTTATTTCTGCAAGAGAGTAATTTTTTAAATTAGTAGTTCGAACTGTTTGGGTATGGACCTGGAAAGTATGACATTACTTTGCAGACTATCTCTGCAGTAGACTGCAACTCCTCCCCCTTTGGCAGTTCTATCTTGACGGAAAATGTTATAGTTGGGTATGGAAATCTCCGACTTTTTGGTGGCCTTCCTGAGCCAGGATTCAGACACGGCAAGGACATCAGGGTTAGCAGAGTGTGCTAAAGCAGTGAGTAAAACAAACTTAGGGAGGCGGCTTCTGATGTTGACATGCATGAAACCAAGGCTTTTTCGATCACAGAAGTCAACAAATGAGGGTGCCTGGGGACATGCAGGGCCTGGGTTTACCTCTACATAACCCGCGGAACAGAGGAGGAGTAGTATGAGGGTGCGGCTAAAGGCTATCAAAACTGGTCGCCTAGAGCGTTGGGGACAAAGAATAAAATGAGCAGATTTCTGGGCGTGGTAGAATATATTCAGGGCATAATGCGCAGACAGGGGTATGGTGGGGTGCGGGTACAGCGGAGGTAAGCCCAGGCACTGGGTGATGATAAGAGAGGTTGCATCTCTGGACATGCTGGTTGTAATGGGTGAGGTCACCGCATGTGTGGGAGGTGGGACAAAGGAGGTATCAGGGGTATGAAGAGTGGAACTAGGGGCTCCATTGTAAACTAAAACAATGATAACTAACCTGAACAACAGTATACAAGGCATATTGACATTTGAGAGAGACATACAGCGAGGCATACAGTAATCACAGGTGTTGAATGGGGGAGCTAGCTAAAACAACAGGTGAGACAACAACAGCTAATCAGCTAGCACAACAACAGCAGGTAAAATGGCGTTGACTAGGCAGAGAGGGTCGGATTAACTACATACAGAGCCTGAGTGCAGCCGACAGATAAAACATAAACAAACAGAATGGAGTACCGTGATTAATGGACAGTCCAGCAGGCATCAGCTATGTAGCCAAGTGATCACAGTGTCCAGGGGGCAGCGGTGGATGGGACAGGGAAGCTAGACTGGCGAGTCTTATCCAGGCTAAAAATTTCAAAATAAAATAAAAACTGGCTGGCTGTGCAGAAGGTAAAAGCCGCTAGCAGTGGCTAACAATGACTAAATAGCTTGTAGCTAGTTAGCTGGTTAGCTTCTGGAGGTTCTTGAATGTGTTCTAAAAATAAAAAATAATAGTGATTCCGTATCACATTGGGTGAGACAGGTTACCGGAAGGAAAATAAATATGAAATTTGAAATATATGAAATATGAAAGTAAATATGGGTCCAGTGAGTGGTTGGGCTGGCTGGGGACGCGGCGATTCAGACAGTTAGCAGGCCTGTGCTAACAAGCTAACAGTTAGTAGGCCGGGGCTAAACAAGCTAGCAGTTAGCAGACCGGGGCTAAACAAGCTAGCAGTTAGCAGGCCGAATTAGCAAGCAAGCAGATAGCAAGGGCTAGAAAGTTAGCCTTTGGGGGACGTCGTGATGGGGTTAAGTCTGTTTATGCCTTTTCATGCGGTGACATCGATAGACCGGTCGTGGGTCCGGATATTGTAGCCCAGGAGTATGCTTCGGTGGTAGCAAAGGAGCTCTGGCCGGGCTAGCTTCAAGCTAAGTGAATGGAAACTCTAGCCAGGAGTTGAGCTTGAGATGGTGGGCCGACATCCAAGCTGAGATATCATCCTGGCACTCAGAGATGCCTGTCGCCACCTGGGTGTCAGAAGGGGGGAAGGAGAAAAGTAGTTGAGTGTCATCCGCATAGCAATGACAGGAGAGACCATGTGAGATTATGATGGAGCCAAGTGACTCGGTGTATAGAGAGAAGAGGAGAGGGCCTAGAACCGAGCCCTGGGGGACAACAGTAGTGACAGTAAGTGCTGCAGACACAGATCCTCTCCACGTCACCTAGTAGGAGCGGCCTTCCAGGTAGGATGCAATCCAAGAGTGTGCATAGTCATCATGGACAACTTTAGCATTTGAGCTAATTAGAAACTTTTCAACTACTTACTACTTTTTAGCTACTTTTCAACAACTTAGCATGTTAGCTAACCCTAACCCTAGCCTTAACCCCTTTAGCCTAACTCTTAAACTTAAACTTAACCCAAACCCCTAGCCTAGGGGTGATGGACATCCACTAATTAATGCATACTATACGAAATGTAACATATCATACTAAATGGAGTGTCTCTGATTTACATACAGTATAATGCGAAATGCACTGAGACCAGGTTGCATTTTCCTGACCTGAACACTCACCAACCACAATCACAAGCATGATGAAATTGGATGAAATGACGTGGTGCTGACTGCTCTATGTGATTAGGCCACGTTCTCTGTATGTGCAGCATGCCCCATCTACCTAGAGTGAATGAGGACAAGACACTTGACTTCACCTCAATCATTCCTTGTCCACAACATCACTGATAAGTGTGGGGGTCAGGTAAGCAAAACTGTCTGTACTTTGGAGTTGATCAGTCTGATAGAGCTTCAATCGGACAGAGAAAAAACTGTGGTTATTCATTGCTCAAATAAAGCACTTATTTTTTTATCTTATTTTGAACTGCCTTAAGAACACCATTCCAGTTACTGACATGGATGGTCTCATTAGATGTCATCATCTCATTTCAGGTTTGATTTTAAAGGGACGATTATAAGGCTTCTTGTGCAGAGCCAAACTGGGGAGGCAGATAAGAACCCACAGTATATATTTTTCTATAATAGTGCCTGTGAGTTACTTCGTATACCTAAAACGTCCTTCCTTACCATTCTCAAACTACTGTACCTGTCCTTTGACAGTCTGTGTTGGTTGTTTGTAAGCAGATTGTCATGTTCGAATGAAATACTATTGTAATGACCTGACTAGATCATAAATGAACAATTGTCCAGACAGAGGCTTGAGTTTGCGAATTGACGGTTTATTGAACCAACTTTACACAGGCTACTGTTTGGGCCGTAGCACACGCCAAATAGATGACAGATAACCCACAAGCCAATCGTGACCTTCTCTTGTGAAGCCCAGACGTAAGAGAGAGAGAACAAAGGCTGAACCTGGTCTTAACTTCCAATGCCCAACCCCCCTCCACGCCACTCCGCCAACCACCAGGATGCCCGGCATCAGAACATTCCATACAGTCCGTGGTTCTGGGGAACCACGCGGTGACACAGGGGGGGAGACAGGGGGAGTGGGCTGTCTGGAGCCTTGTCTGCGGCACCTGAGGGTGGGTGCCTGGAGAATGTCATTGCCAGAGAGGGGAATTGTGGGGGTTCCTGGGGTTTGGGGAGAAGAGGCCCCTCTGTATGGGGCTAACCTGTCCCGGTGCAGTGCCACCTTTCTCCCCCTGGGAGGAAGCTGCACCCGGTACACAACCTCCCCTACCCTCTCCAGGACACTGCAGGGTCCCACCCAGTGACTGTCCAACTTGGGGCATCTGCCTTTTTTTCCTTAGGGGGCTGTAGACCCAGACCAGCTCCCCAGCCACAAAGTGCCTTCCCGGGTGTGCACGTCATAGTTCCTTTTCTGCCTCACACCTGCATTCACCAGCTGCTCTCTGGCGAAGGTGTGGGCTGTCTCCAGGCGGTCCTGGAGTCTCCGGGCATACTCCGGCCCCGAAGGAACATGAGGGCTATCCAGGGGCCGACCAAATGCCATCTCCGCAGGGGTGCGGATCTCTCCCCAGCATGAGGAGGGCAGGCGTGCAGGAGGTGGAGTCTTGGACAGCGGAGCGGCATGCCATGAGGACCATAGGCAGGTGCTTGTCCCAGTCACGCTGGTGTTTGGAAGAGACGATGGCCAGCTGCTGTCCAAGCGTTTTGTTGAAGCGCTCCACAAGGCCATCACTTTGAGGATGGAGAGGAGTAGTGCGGGTCTTGTGCATACCCAGCCTCTCACATGGTGGCGAACACACGGGACTCAAAGTTTCTGCCTTGGTCGCTGTGGATGGACTCTGCAGCTCCAAACCTGCTGAACATCCCCGCTGTCAGGGCGTCGACGATGGTCTCTGCCTCCTGGTCAGGCAGAGCATAGGCCTCGGGCCATTTTGTGAAATAGTCCATGGCCGTGAGCACCCAGCGGTTTCCACTGTCTGTGGTGGGAACGGCCCAACTACATCCACTCCCACCCTCTCCATGGGAGCCCCACTGGGAACTGTTGGAGCTGAGCATGAGAGCGGCCTGGGGGCCCTTTCTCGTTGTGCAGTTGTCACAGCGGCGACAAAAGTCCTCCACATCCCTCTTGTGCTGCCCCCAGTAGAAGCCCTGACGGAGACGGCGCAGTGTTTTTGTGACCCCAAAGTGTCCAGTCCCCACCCCCCATGAGTACTCTGGAGCACAGCCTCCCGCAATGCTTTTGGGACCACCACCTGCCACCTCTCCTCTCCCGTAGCTGACTCCTTCCATGCCTGCTGTAGCACACCATCAGCCAGCCGCAGTCTCTCAAACTTCGACCACAACCCTTTGGTCGCGAGTGAGCGCTGTCACCTCTTCCCATGGTGGCCTCACCTGCGCCTCTACCCACTATAGCACTGGCTGTAGGTCTGTGTCCCGTCCCTGCTGCTGCCGCCATTCAGCCACGTCGACAGTCTGCAGCTCACAGCAGACAGGCCCGCTCGCCCCGACACACTGTGGCACAGACACCCTCCTCTGCCCGCAGCTCTCTCTCCCGTCCCTCTCTCCGTTCACAGTGGCGGCAGCCGTCTGCAGTACAGGGCCGGCGGGACATAGCGTCGGCGTTGGAGTGGCGTGCCCCTGCCCTGTGCACCACCGTGAAGTCATACGGCTGAAGCTCCTCCAACCAGCGTGCCACCTGCCCCTCTGGCTCTCTGAAAGACATGAGCCACTGGAGAGCAGAGTGGTCAGTCCTTACAGTAAAGGGCAGACCACCCAGGTAGTACTTGAAGTGTTTGTGGAAGCCACAACAGCCAAGAGCTCCCGCCCCGGTGACACAATGCGGCGCTCATGTTTGTCAAATGTTTTGCTGAAGTACGCCACCACTCTCTCCCCCTCTGGCCCCACCTGGGCCAGCACCCCCACCCATGCCCACATTGCTCGCGTCTGTGTCCAGGATAAAGGGCAAGGTGAGGTCAGGGGGCGAGCACGAGGGCCTCGATCAGTGCACGTTTGAGGGTGTTGAACGCCTCCTCACACTCCACTGTCCAAGTGAAAGCCTTGTCCTTCGGCAGCAGGCGGTTCAGTGGAGCAGCAACGCTTGAGAAGCCCCGTACAAACCTCCTGTAGTACGAGGCCAGGCCCAGGAAGCTCTTCAGCTGGCTGGTCGGTGGGGGTGGGCCAGTCTCTGACAGCCCCTACCTTGTCCTCCATGGTGCTGATCCCCTCCTTCCCCACTCGGTGGCCCAAGAAGGACACCTCTCTCCTCATGAAGTGGCACTTCTCGGGGTGGAGCTTCAGACCTGCGGCAGCCACCCTCTCCAGCACACGCCGTAGCGCCCCCAGGGCTGACTGGAAGGAGCTGCCATGGGCCAGGATGTCATCGAGGTATACCAGACACTGCTGTCGGGGGATGCCATCTAGCACCCTGTCCATCAAACGCTCAAAAGTAGCTGGAGCGTTGCACAGGCCAAAGCACAGGACCTTGAACTGCCAGTGTCCTCTGTTAGTGGAGAACGCAGTTTTGGCTCTGGCCTCTGGGGAGAGGGCACCTGCCAGTAGCCGCTGCGGAGGTCTAGTGAGGAGAACCAGGAGGACCCCTAACCAGGTCCAGCGACTCATCGATACGTGGTATGGGGTATGAGTCCTTCCTGGTTACCTCATTCAGCCGCCTGTAGTCCGCACAGAACCTCAGCTTGCCCCCCTTCTTCGGAACCATGACGACTGGCGCCGCCCAGGGGCTGTCTGAGGGCTCAATGAAGTCTGCCCGCTGCATCTCCAACACAGCCTTGTCTGCCGCCTCCTGGCGTGCCAGCGGGATACGGCGGGGACGCATCTTGATGGGTCGAGCATCACCTGTGTCGATCTCATGCTGCACCAGATGGGTCTGACCCACCTCTTCCTCACTCAACGCAAAGCTGTCTCTGAATTCAAACAGCAACTGCCACAACCGTCCCTGCTGCTCGGGGTCAAGACCAACACAGTTCCTCCCCCATATCTCCCTCACTGCAGACAGTGTCCTCTCCTCTCCCATCTGGGGTAGCTGGGCTGGGGGTGCGGCCGGGCTCACAGAGGGCTGTGTCATGGAGGTAGCTGGGGGAATGTAACACACCGCCGTAGGTGACAGGGGGACTGGGAAAAGTCACACACAGCTGTGGGGGAGGGGCGCAGCCATGAGTCTCTGCTGCTTTAACTGTTGGAGTAAAGGGTTTGTTGGGTTGAGTGAATGTGACATTAGGGGAGCCATGGTGACTTCCGTCCCTCCCTGGAAGCTCAGTGTGCCCCTATTTAGGTCTAACTGGCAGCCTGTGCTCCTAAGAAAGTCCAACCCCAGGATACAAGGGTCCTGCACAGCCGCCACCCACACAGGATGACGCACAGTCCTGCCCCCTACTGTCAGAGTCATTATTCCCTTCCCTTTCATGGGTGCCAGCTCACCTGTGACTGTGCGGAGCTGCACAGTTGTAGGCTCACACTGAGTCCAACCTGGCACAATATCTGGCCTCACCAGGGTTACTGTGGACCCAGTGTCCACCAGGGCGGAGCAGGGCACCCCCTCCACAGTGACAGGGACATGACAAAGTCCCCAACACAGGTCCGGCCCACCACAACAACAGGCTCCATCCGCTTGCCCTCGTCTGCTTCTGGGGAAGTGGAGCCTTGCTTCCGTCTGTGCCGGTGGGCTCCTCCTGAAGATGATGGTGGTTGGGATAGAAAGCCAGGGTCCGCACTACCCGGTCTATGCGGACCCCGAGCCGTTCCCTGAGCTCTGGGGGACATGGGGCAATCTCGGCGCAGATGGCCTGGCTGGCCACAACCCCAGAGACCCTGGGACCAGGGCTTGTGTTTCGTGCCGCCTGTAGCGACACAGCCCGAATGAGTTCTGTCATTTCGGCCACCCAAGCAGGCTTTTCCGGCTCCGGGCTGCTCTGCCCCCAGCTCGCACAGAGGGTGTGTCTCCCTGCACCCCCACCAAAGCCCCAGCTGAAGCCCCAGCCCACACCAGCTCCCTCTCCAAAGCCATCTCCAAGGCTGTCTGCAATGACTCAGGATGAGCCAGCTGGGTCTGTATGCGCAGCTCCGTAGGGAGAGCGCCTGTATGAACTGGTCCCGTGCTAGCTCGCTCTGCACGGAGGGGGCATGTGAGCATATGCCCGCCGAGAGAGGCTCTCAATGTCATTAGCTAGCACCCGTAGAGGCTCTCCAGGCTGCCTGCGTCTATTCCTCAGTTCGGAGCGCAGTAGCCCGGGCTGTACACACTGTCCATAGCGCCTCCTCAGTGCTCCCACTAGAGCACCATAATCATGCCTGTCCTCGGGGCTAATCAATATCAAACAGGCCAGAGCTTCATCCTTGAGGCATAAAGCCAACTGCAGTGCCCTTTCTTCATCCGACCACCCCCTAAAATGAGCTAACAGTTCAAACTGAGCATGAAAAGCTTCCCAATCCGCCTTACCGGAATACTTCGGGGTCTTAACAGATATGGACTCAGCCGGGAACTGGCGCCGCCATGTTTGTTTACATCCTGAGCCCCAGATTCCTCGTCACGCCGCGTCGACGTCGCCACCGGTCCGCCCACAGAATCCGCGCGAAATACACTCGGCGAAGCACTCATGCCCGCTTCAGCGGCCATCACTCTAACGTCCTCCCTCAAGCGGCCTCTGCGCTCCGACGACCTGGCGATCTCCTCAGACAGAACCCCCGACGTCCATTCACACGCACCTCCTTGGCCATAATCGTCCCCTACCTCCACCTTCACTTTGGATTCCCTCGAAGCATTTTCAATCCCGTTCTCACCTACGGTAGCTAGCCACATAAGTCAGCTAGCTAGCTGGCTAACTTGTATCAACGTTTTTACTTCTGACACCAATGTAATGACCTGACTAGATCATAAATGAACAATTGTCCAGACAGAGGCTTGAGTTTGCGAATTGACGGTTTATTGAACCAACTTTACACAGGCTACTGTTTGGGCCGTAGCACACGCCAAATAGATGACAGATAACCCACAAGCCAATCGTGACCTTCTCTTGTGAAGCCCAGACGTAAGAGAGAGAGAACAAAGGCTGAACCTGGTCTTAACTTCCAATGCCCAACCCCCTCCACGCCACTCCGCCAACCACCAGGATGCCCGGCATCAGAACATTCCAGGCATTCCCGTGATTGGCAGATAGCAGGTTGATTGACATGTCGGACCCGCGAACACCGGGTACTGGTCAGTACAACACAACC